>NW_007579468.1:49712-70204 GCF_000690725.1 Stegastes partitus | reverse complement strand
GGGGAGGGAGGGAGGGAGGTGTGCAGGCAGGGAAACACAGCAAAGAGAGAGTCTGAGTACATGATGATGTAAAGTTAAGTAAGCTGAAGTTATAATGCAAAATGGGATGAAGTGTGATGAGGGGGGACTGTGCGAGATAGTGAGTGATTTCATACTAATGTAATTTTTTGTAGGGATTACAGGTTTTAGATCGTCCACAGCAACAGCAGAACGGTTTGAGACGAGGTGGCAGTAAACAGGTCGTCCCTAAAGGTGCAGCTGTGGTGCACTTCAAGGCCAATTAGTAATGAAATGTAACTTTACTGTGACCTGCGATTGTAAAGCACCCTTGGGTCAATCACTCTGAACATGGAGCAGTGAATTGCATCCATCCATCCATTATCTATACACCGCTTCATCCTCACCAGGGTCGTGCAGTCTCTCCCAGCTGACAGTCACATTACACAGCAGTGCAAATTGATATTTTCAGTGTTTACAGTTTGCACAGTTTAACATCACAAATAATAACTGTCTCTATTTCTGTTATCTAAGCTCAGTTATTTCAAGCATTTATAAAAACCTTTTATTACAGATAGACCCACCCTGGACAGGTCGCCAGTCTATCGCACTTAGAGACACACAACCAAGCACTCTCACATTCACACAACTCACACTACAGAGAATTTAGAATCACCTCAACGTGTTTTTGGATTGTGAGAGGAAGCTGGAGAACATGCAAACGAGCTTCGAGCTGCAAGGCAATGGCGCTAACCACTGAGCCACTGTGCATCAAGTATAAAGATCCGGATCAAAATAAGAGAGATTTTGCACAATGAATGTACAAATGTACTGCAACCATGAAAGTAACTAATTGATCACAATTTTTAGAACATCATCTTTCTGGTGGCTCACTTGTTGGACTTTTTGACAAAAGCCTCGTCCACAAGTAGCAGGTATCACACACTAAGAAGATCATTTTCTACGATTTGGCCTGTCATCCACATGAAAATGCAGATTTACGGCATTAAAAATGATTCTTTCAAAAACCTCCGACCAAAGTGAAGATTTGTGAGTCCTCCGTTTATGCGTCTGCATGTGGATGTCAATAACCAGGGTTTTAGGTTTCAAAACGTCACTGCCTGCGACAAAATATGTTCTTTACATCACATATGCGACCTGTGTTTACATTTGGAGACAGCGTGGATGCCCTCAAAACTGTGTTGGCGTTGTCTCTTGTCCAGGCCCAGATACCGCTCCACGTACAAGAACATATACAAACAGGATGGTTATTTTCCGACACCTTGCCATTCCATGTCCGAGGCATGTTCTCCGTCAAAGACACCGATGCTGGTTTTGCGTCAGACCAGGATGCACTGCCAGCTGGTGGGAGAACTTTGAGACGCAAATCGTGGTCCTGGAGGAATGGCGTGACAATTTCCGTATGTCCTGGTTGTCGCTCCTGTCGTCGGAGTTATTACATCCTCACATAGAATATGAATGTGGTTAAAAACACACTCATGCGGTTAGGAGTGGATGAATTTTTTCTAAAAACGAGGTGGTGTGTACAGAAGTTTTTATCTAGACGGAGGGGGCAGGACATTTACAAAAACCCTGCTTCATGTGGACAAGGCCTGAACGAGAACTAGTTTGGTTCTCACCTGTGAACCAATTTCCTTTAGGACCCAAACAATCTGAGAACTGACACATTTAGACCAGAACATTAGCTTCAAACTAAAGCTGGTGGTTACTTTGTAGGTAGTAAGTGCTCAGTAGTAAAATATTCTTGTTTAACCTTGAAAGGTTTTGAACACAAGGCTTTAAAAGCTGCCTGATCCAAACACACAGTCAGGTTGTCTTGTGCTTGAACTAGTGGAATAACTTATAACGTTAATATTTTTGTTTTTTCACATGTAGAAAATGTTCAAATTTTCTAGAAAGATTAGAGATACATTTTCGTAGAAACATGTGCAAACTCAAAACTTAATTTCCTATAAATTCAGTTAAAAAAGCTGGATGGAATCTGATATTTTAGCTTTTTGACACCATAAAAATACATTCACCCCTTTAAACAAAAAGTCCTATAGTTAGAAAACTTACATAACCCACCTGTCTTTGTCTGATCAGCTCTTTTTCTCCTTCGGGCCTTTACAGTTTTCACACCGTTGTACGATCAGATAATGAACCACGCTGGAGTTGGGATGAAGCGCTATTCCGGTGCCAATCTCTTTCTGTTCTGACACTTTTATCATTTTTTTTAAAAAGATGAATGAGAGACAACCGCGCGGCAAACAGCAAAGCAAAGCCGGCGTCCTACCAATAAAGTGGATTTGAAAGCGACGTGCCGACAGTCAGGGGTCAGCAGTTGTGAATGTAGCGAGAGAGACGAGCTCTGCTTGTGCCAGACAGACCTCCTTACCATGACATAGAAGTCATACAAAGTCCACTGTGACGCCGTGAAAAAGACACAGCTGTTGTTTTTCAGTTTGTATCAAAGCCTTCCATGCATGGTTAGATGCTTTGTGTTAGTGGAAAAATAAAAAAAAATTCTATTTAAAATGTTTCTTGTCTCGGTTGCATTCACAGGCCTGCGTGCTCGACAGTGAATGACAAAATAGAAGTCTTTGGAGATATTATTATAAAACTAGCACAGTATTAGCTAAAAAAAATTCCATATTTGTAGATTTGATTAAAATTCAGACACTGATACACAAATCAGGACAGAGCTGCTAAAGATGCATTCAGATCTGATAAAGCCGTGTTAGAACCAGCTCCCAGGAAGTGTCTAAACGCAGCACAGTGAACATCCCTCTGATACAACCTGCAGCCGCTTACAGAATAATGTGTTTAACTACTGATAGTGTTAATACTGGCAGCTTGACTAGCGTCCACGAACATATATATAAATTGGCCTGAGTCCATTAAAGCCATAAACAAACACACTATAGCTTCTGACTGATTGATGCTGTTGTTGATGTGCACACGGGCCATAAATTAATGACAGAGGCAACCGCAAGTAGCAGATTTATGTGCATTCTCCACTGTTATTTTTCAGTGTATTTATTGGTTTTTAGTATTCATCCTCAGTAATTTATTGTACAACTACTTCTTCTGTAGGTATTTATGTGATGGATTTTGATTTATATGGTTTTGTGCATTAGCAGCATTGTGTATTCAAAAGGAAATTTCCCCTCTGGGACAGTAAAATCCAGTTTTAGGTTATCATATCGTAGTCAGACATGCTAATAATCTTCCCCTGCGCACTGTTTAACCCCTTAAGCACAAAGAATTAGTGTGAAACAGTGCGCACATCAAATTGAACAGCAGAACTTGGGCTACAAGACTATAGAAGCCATTTTGAAATGCACCAAGCACAACTCAAACACCAACTAAATAAACTATCAAATAGGGAAATCGATATAGCGCCACCAAGTCAACCCACTCGCCACATTTCTGGCTCCAGCTCTGAATGCAAAACGCACAAACAAACCCTCAAACGAAAGCAGACAGTCCACAGACTCCAAACATATCCATCAAAGCTCTCTAAAGTCAAAGCATCGGCGAGAAACAACCCAAAGAACAGCAAAGACCGAAATCGCTTCATCAAACTGTAGTTGTAAAATTTCTCTTACCTTAGCTGCTTTGCCGTGAAAAGTTAATTATTTCGGTAAATCCACACTGGAATCAGTTCGTACTACTTCCTGTGTTACACTGAAATCATTCCGGGCGTCTTTTTCAGGCTTCGTTAGCCAAAGGGAGCTAAGGAGTGCGCACTTGCTCAGCAAGCGGCTCGTCTTCAAGATGGCGTTCTACTGATTCCGATTGGCTAAAACTGCTGTCAATCTCGTTGTGGTGGCTATCGCTATATTCTATTGGCTCTAATTCGAAGGCGGTGTCAATCACTGAAATTGACACCGCCTTCGCTATATTCTATTGGCTGTAACAATTCGAAGGCGGTGTCAATCACTGAAATTGACCAATCCATGACGGAGATACAGCCTCGTCACCACAGGTGCTTCACAGCAGTCTGATCAGCATTAAGCACAGGACGGATAACACAGACGGCGGTCTGGTTGAATTCTCAAAAAATTAAAACACTGCGGTATTTGGATGTATTGAACAGCATTAGTGATGTACAAGTCAAATATATAGTTTGTACATACGAAAATTCAGATGGTTACAAGTGTGCAAAAATGCCAAAATGTGAACTGTCTGTACTAAAAACTCTCTAATTTTGTCCTACTTCACTTTGTCAGAGTCAGCATTTGCAGAGAGAATGTTCACACATTGTGCTATAATTTGGGAGAGGTTTAGAACTGCAGCTGGATCATTCCAAAGAGATAATTATGCTGAAAGTGTTTTTTTTTTTTTTTTTTTAGGCAAACCTGAAAATTTGTCATTTGTGCCGTGTGCCATGTTCATTTACTCTTAACCACTAACATATATACTGATATTTACACATCTGAACAAACTATAAGTGTTCCTTTTATTATGACACAAGAATTATTCAAACAGACCCTGTGGTTGCAGAGATAAACTGCTTTTATTATGGGTATGTCATTTTCAAGCTTGAAAATAGCTCAGGGCTTAACAGGTTAATTCATTTCTTGAACTATTTCTCTTTGCAGTAACCACCTTCCGATTCTTTTAAGTCCTCCTAATACAACCCAACGTTGACAACACCTGGAGAAATGTAAAGTTTGACAGATCTCAGTTATAGTAGCAAGAAATGGACAGTTGACACAAGAACCTCTGAAACCACCACCTCCGACACCTTTTCAAGTCAGGGGTTGATTTCTCAAACCAGCGATGCACTCTGAGCCACTTCCAGCCATGATTGCGCAGCTTTACAAAGATGAGGAAGGAACCAAACTTTCTTCCTCACCTTTTATCGTTTTCTACACAACTATTTGAGGCACATTTGACGTTTACGACGCCATGAAACCTCTTTCTTCTGGCTGTGAAGAGTGCAAGCAGCTGTGGCTCAGGTGGTGGAGGAGGTCGTCCACTACTCACAGGATTAAGAGAACAATCCTCTCCTGTCCACATGAAGAAGGATCCTTGGGCAAAACCCCAAGTCGCTCCCAACGGCGGGCCGGTGTCTTGTTAGGCAGCTATTACCTGTGAATGAAAAACATATTGCAAAGAAAATAAAAAAAGTGTCAAAAAAGTGTAGACTATTTCCTCTTCCTTCCATACAACACTTTTGATGTCCACTATGTTTGGACAGCACATCTTTCTACTGATTCTGGTCCTGAGATGATATTAACTCCCTTAATAAAGCTACATTTTCTTTCTATGTTTCAAATGCACTTAACTTATTACATGTTCAACTGGGTTTTAACTTTAAAAGCCAAGGTAGGCTGCATGTTTTTGGTATGTTTGGGCATATATTCCACAATAACCGTTCAGCATATTATAATTCAAATAATAATGAGAAGAACCTTGATTTCAGCACCTCCTCTGGACTCCATTTTTAGGCTTTAGAGCAGGTGAGAGAATATGAAGATCAACGACACTCTCGCTAATACTGAGAGAATAGGATGTGGTGGCACAGTGGGCTAGATGGAGGATATATATATATTCATATGTGTATATATGTCTTTTCCGGATATGCCTGCTGCAGCTTTAACAAGTTCGTCTGGCTCTCAGCTGCTGTGGCCTCATTGTCTCCCATGCAAATGCTAGTCGTGGCCGAGCTGCTGCGAACACCTATTTGTGTCACCGTCTTACGCAATCGAATGTCACACTTTGGCCAAATACTGCTCACTTACGTTGTATGTGATTTAGCCAGGAATTGAAAGACTGTCACATTTGGGACAACGATGTGTGTGCAGAGAAACTCGGTACTGGTGTGAGCACAGTCAGCTCCTCTCTGCCTCCGTCTTTGATCGCAGAGACGCTCGGTTGTGTCTTTTCACCATTCGAATCCACACACTCAGCCCATATAGACCCCGAGAGTACAGAGAAGCCGAACAGGAGGAGGTGGAGGCAGGACAGACAGGCATATTCTCTGTAATGAGTCGGGTTGAGACCGAGCCAGATCTGGTCCAGACCCACGGCAGCTTGGTCCAGCTAATTATGCAGGGCTGCAGACAGCTCTGGCAGACAGAGGGAGGGATGGCAAAAAAGAAAAAAGAAAAAAGAGAAGAGAGAAATGAAAGAGAGAAACGAATGAAGAGAAGATAGAGACGGAGTAAGTGACACATTTAGAGAAGGCAAGATGAAAGACAGGTGGGGGGGTTGTTGAAGAAGGTAGCGGCGACGGGGGGGGAGACGAGCACAAAGAGAGGATGAGAGCGAGCGGGGGTGGGACGCAAGCAGAAGGGGTGAGGTTTGTCCTTTGGCCGACGGTCAATTAGTGGTGGGGAGAGTGAAAGGCCACGGCGATCTGTGTCTGCGGCTGCAGAGAGCTCTCAGCTTGTTTACTCTTCTGCTGAAGGAGACAGCTGGGAAGCCTCCAACGCTGAGGCTGCAGAGCATCATTAAGGCAAATATTAACGGGTGGGGGGGGAAATGTGAGATGAGATGCTTTGGGTATTACATCGTACAAAACAAAGAATTGCACTCTTATAATGTAATTATAGCAATATGTTGGAGGAAAATAGGTTGTATTTTCAGCAGCTTATTAAAGGTGTTGTAGGGGTGTATGGAAAAGGAACGATGTTTGGCTCCGACCTTCTAGATCCTAGAGATCAAGAACTTTTACCGCCGCACACTGAACGTCTGTAAAATCAGCATTTATTGTAAGTAAATGTTAAAACTTTGGGTAAGTGTCAGATACTTGTTCCCGTTCCAGCGTTTTCTCTTTCAGACTTTAGAGTCACACATTGAAAGAGAAGAAGAAGCCCCATTTTACTATTTCACTCTTGCAGGGCCAGTTTACGCGTTCCTGGCCAATCTCTATTGAAGGCTGCCTGATGTGGGCAGACGTACGGTTCGCACCATCCTCTCTCCAGCATTCCTCCGTTTTGTCTACAGTTCCATTAAGGACATGTAGTCTGGCCATTCTGTGTTTGTGTGTCTGGCTGGCTGGTCGGCCGGCTGGCAAGGGCCGGGGCAAAAGAGGTGTGTGTGTGTGGGCAGAATGCTAAGTCAGTTTGATTGTTCACTAGTATCAAAGCATGTGAAAGTGTACGAGCATGTGTGTGGATGACTGTTTGAGGACACCGAGGTTAAAATCTTAATCATTTTAGAAGAAAAAAAATGACATAAAATGGGTGAATCATGCACCTGCTGTGCCCCGTGCAGCAGCGTTGCCTCGTCTCACCGCGGTTTGTTTGGAAGTCTACGCTTAATGGGTGAAAGAGGCAAACACAAAATGAGGCAATGACAAATAAACCGACTCAAGGTTTTCGGGAACGGATGAATGGATGATGTCAGTCGGCTATAGGAGAGAAAGTGTCGGGAATAAACAAAGAAAAAGCGAGCAAACACATGTGAGTGAGGATGATGGAGTGAAAAGACGACATCACATGGGAGGTCTTTATTCTGGTTTGGGGGTAAAAGAGTGCATCTCAGGAAACACATGACACATTTCTCCAAGACCTTTTGAAATGGTGAGTTTTATCGTCATCGCTCTTTAAAAGTGTAAGTTGAGACGTTTTCTGAAAATAGAAAGGTTAACGAGATTTTTTTGTTTATTTTTTTGCACAATAAGAAAACCCTGAATGCAATGTAAATATAAAAAGAAACAAATGTGCACTGACCACGCAGTAGTATTACTGAACTGGATCATTATGTCTCTTTGTTGGCTTTCCTGAAAGAACCTGCTGCACTCCCAATTAAAGTTTAGGGCCAAAATGCTGCAAAAGACAACAATATTCCAAGCAAGTCCCCACAAAATGATGTTCCTATAAAACTAAACTGCATTCTCAATTACTATTTGAGGGGGAAAATAACTTTGTTTTAATATAAACATATTTACTGAGACGTGACATCTTAGAAAAAGCTTCAGAAGGAGGGTGGACGGAGACATAAGTCCTTTTAGGAATGAGGGACCATTGGTCTAAGGCTTAAAGTCCCCATATAGGGAGAATCTGTGTTGTGTTTTGTGGTTTTTGTTATAAAGTTGGAGGTGTAAAACAAACGCTGTTAAGATATGAAGATGTTTACTTCTGCCATTCCTCAAGTCCCCACAACTACAAGTAAGAATTTGACCCAGCTGCTGCCTCACATCGAACTAACCAATCGTCATCCAGCTCTAACAGTTATGGTGCAATAAACCATCTTTGCAGTATTTTAAGATGAAAGACTAAAAGACAGACTGTGGGGACATGTGAGACTTTGATTCATTTGCTAAGAAAAATATGATTGAATGGTTGGGGAAAAAAAAGTAGGAATATTACAGCAATAGAAACATATTTGTGATGTGTTCCCAAAAAAAGTAATCTTGCAGAAAATAACGTGGTTTGAGTTGAAAAACGACCCTTTCGCTGCGTTGTTGAAGCTTCTCTTCCATTTAGTGGACTACCAGAGTGATTAGTCCCACCATATCTAATATATGACTGTTTAGCTGAAATCAAATTAATAATACAAATGGCAAAGATATGTTGATTAGAAACATGATTGTGATACGTCACAAACAAACGTAATCTAGAAAAATCTAAGTTTTCCTCAAAACCTAACTGAGAGTCCAGTTCAGTTGTATAGACATGAACATTTGTGCAGACTGGCCTGAAATGTTCTCACATAATCGATATTTAAACCTTATGCTTAGAATGAGCACTGACTGACTGAACATTGATACATGAACTTGTTGAACTCTATAGTGAACTAGGCCACCTTATGATTTTTTATCTTAATTAACATTCTTATTCCTTCACATTTTGTTGTAGTTTGTCATATTTTAGGGCAGCAGTATTGGATATTGCTATCAGTGCCAACAATGTGTTGGTTCTTGATGTGATGCTGGTATCATTTGATTGACATCACAACAGTGGATGTGATGCATATGTGATGCTGTAGACTTTATTTTGTGCTTTACGATGGGTTCTTTGGACTCTATAGTAACGTGGACCATGCCTTTGTGATGCACTGTTATGTAATTTTCCCTTGCTGCTGCTATCTGCTTTCACCTCATAATGATCTGCACAATACAATGCTTGAAATTACATACATTAAACACCAATTTAAATATTTTTTCACCTCTTTTCAACACAATGTGACACCTTTGCATTAACATTTCTCATAACAGCACGAATATATTTAAATAAAACACCTTAAATATCTCAGGATAATAGAAGGCATATAGTAATTCACTGAGAAAGACTTTGAGCGTTCCATATTGGTATAAGTGACGCAGCAAAAAACACCTTTTTCTAAATGCTCGCATCTTTTACGCTTAGTCACAATTTAAGTAAAGTCTGTGTGTGCATCACTGACTTTCTCACACTTCATTAGTAGCATGTTAGAGATGCAGCAGACATAGAAGAACTCTCTTTTTCTATTCAGCAGCACAGCGCACTTCCTCGGCGACATGTAACACGTTTCATTTTCTCGATATCCTGTCAGCAAACAAAGGGGAAACCTCTTTTGTGGAGGCTGCGGCTCCTCCGCGACACCCCTTCTGTGCTTCCCTGTGATTAGGTTCAGAGCACATCACATGGGGGTGAGGGGCGTGAAATCATTTGTGGTTGTAATTATGGCTTCCCCTCTCCAGAGTAATCATGAGCTATTAAAAACCACCCTCAGCTCGGCGCCCCCAACAATACCAGTTAACATCGATGTTCCTCTGGGAGGCTGCGGGGAAGAGGGCAACTACCTGCAAACTGCCGGGGGCACCGAGCTGAGCGGGCGACGAAGTACGAGAGCTCGAACAAAACAAATCAAAAGTGTGGTCAGATTAATGGAAAAGCAAATTCTGGACTTTGTGTCTCAGGTATAGAGTACAAACACTTGACCCCAACTTGTGAAATCTCTCTTCTGCTGCCTCTTATATATCGAAGAGTAGCAGAAAATGGCAGATTTTTGCAGTAAAGGAATATAACTAAGTACACTTGCAAGTATTTTAACTTTACTTTTCATGCAAATGTCAACGTCTACATCGCTGCAACAGAGAGGTAAATATTAAATTATACTTCACTATTATCATCTGACAGATTTAGCCACTTCACAAGTTAAAGTTTTCACACAGAAATCATATGAAGAACTTGTACCAAACAATCAATCCATCAGTGGAGAAAATAACCACCAGATAAATCCACAATGTAAATAATCCTTAGTGGCAGTTGGATACCAAATAGTCCAAAATTAGCTCCAGCTCAATCTAATTCAACTCAAGCACAAACAAATGCTATATATGTTTTGCACAAGTGTCACTAAGGTGCAGAAAACTATATTTACCAATCAGCTACATAAGGTGCAGTATGTGTTAAATGAAAGTAAAGTATGTAAGGTCGTGGAAAATAGTTTTGCTTCAGGGTTATTCGAGGACAACTTGTGACTTTGTGAGAGTAAATGTAAATCCTAAGAGACCTGGTAGGTTCAGTATGTGCTCCTGTGATCAGGATCCTCTGGTGTCAACAACCTGCCTGATGTTCCTTCAGGGAAAATTAGTTTTTCATCTATTTCTACGAGATCAGGGTTAAACTTGATTTGTTAATTTGTCTTGTAGAAAGATGCACTCCTAACCTTGTTGGTTCACTGTGTACATCACTTTTGTTAGTACATTAAAAATGTAAATATAACCCTTTAGTTTTAGGCTATGTAAAGGGAAAATGTATATACTTGGAATTTAATTGAAATGCTTCAAATATTACAGAAAATGTAACTCTTTTCACTCTCTGCTAAGTATAACGCAATTTAGCATAAAACACATTACATTTTTCCTCTATTGTTGATACAGATCTGAGATTTATACCAACCCCAAACAGCTTGAAAACCAGTCCACCATTCAGCCTGTTGCTAACTCTTGAACATCTAAATTATGGGATATGTGCCATAGCTGGAGGTGGCCCTCTCCCCCTCAGTCTCGCCTCCGTCTGACAGTTTCATTGGCTTTGTGCTGCCCCTTGTTGCACCCTGGTTGAATGAACACAATCCCATTATCAGTGACAGTCAATTAAACATCTAAATGCCAAATTCTGAATGCTTGATGCTATGACACAGAGGGCAATTGAAGATCGTTGGCCAGAGACGGATTGGTCTGTTTGGGGAGGGAAATATTAAGGTCCTTCACAAGGTGCAAAGCTAGATTCATGGAGGTGGAGACCAGATAATCTGCTTCTTCTCTGCAGGATAAACTCTGTGCTGTTGCCTTGTGCTCTGCTGGTGCAGTCTGGACGGTATGATCTCCTGTACGGCCCGCATATTTCTTTAAAATGACCCAATTCCACTGCAGAAAGTTGGCAGTTTAGCCGGCGTGTCCTCAGTGAGACACAGAGAAGATTGAGTTTCACAAGGTGGTCCCTGCCGCCTCAAGAGAAGGCAAACAACACAAGTAGAAAAAAAGACGAGAACAAGAAGACAGAGAAGATGGGAAAAAGGTCATGTGTGTGTGTGTGTGTGTGTTTGCCGTATTGAGAGGGAACTCTAGTGAAAATTTCTGCCACATTGTACTGACGCAGCGGGAGAGAGAAAAGAAACAGTGAGAGGAGGAGTGTTTATTCTCTTTTTCTTCCCTCCTCTGCTCAGACTTTTCCCTCTCTTTTTGTCCGTTCGATGGTGTGTGTGTGTGTGTGTGTGTGTGTGTGTACACAGTCTCTGGCACACTTGAATCTTTTACTGATTACCTCACACACGTCACGTCTTTCTGGAGGGCTTTTAACGGTGGAGGATTATCAGGCAGCCGGGTGCTTTTTAACCCTTTTTCTGCCCTCTCTGTTCCAAAAGGCAGCTGACTAATACCTCTATTATCATCCATCCAAAAACTGCATTATGCATTTGTTTTTTTTGTTTTTTTTTTACTTTAATAGCAAATAAAAACAAATCCATCCGACTGCTGCTAGAGAAAGCGCTACATCTTTGTATGAAAAGTGACCTAAAACCACTCAGAGCCACTGGATGCTTTGGTGTTGCTTTTTGGTTGTGCCATGTTTCCATCACCTCTAAGTCACAGTTTAAACAGCCACTGGAGGCGTTTCAACATTGTTTTCAGAATGTTTTACATGTATAGTATTGAAATTAAAGATTTAGATTATTTTTTCTAAAAGGAAAATATGCAAAATGTTGAGTAACGTTACTTTTAAATTACCAAACATGAACACCACTACGCTTTTCCTGTGCAGATTGTTTGTAGCTTTGAATCTACTGACTCTGCATCATTGTGCAGACTAGTCTATAATACGTAGCTCTGCAGGCTAACAACAGGACTGACAGACCCAGTATCTCATTTACAGCAATGTAAGTGAACAACGATAAAAGGAAACTAAATTCAAGACAACAAGGCTCAAAGCGTAAAGCCTAAAGGCCAGTTCATGTTCTTTGTATATCTGCTGGGTACATGTGATGTAAATCTCATTATCAACCCGAGATTCTCATTTATTCACATCTTTATAATTAATCTTTAAAGAGTTGTAAATCAAGGGCACCCCAGTAGCTCAACTGGACAAGATGTAGTCTTGTAGCTATAGTCTCGGTTTGTGGGTAGCATCTTTGAGTGTTCGTAAAAGCGCTTTATTAATACAATGTATTACAGTCCCAGAGGCAGCGGTCGTGGGATCAACTCCCGACTACGGCCATTTGCTGCAGGTCTTTCCTCATTCTTCTCCCCCCTTTCCTGTCTCTCTCCACTGCTCTGATGAATAAAGGCAAAAGTCAAAAAGAAAGTTGGAAAAAAAAAAAAAAGAGTTGTAATTCAAGTATTTGCTGCCGGGCTTTGGAAGACCAATTGACAATGTGCAAACATCGTAGAAGTTCTAAGTTCTCCAGAAACCCCGTGCTACATCCGACCACTCAGCACAGGTCAGCAACAATCACACTGACATGATGCTGTAGTCTTGATCTGTAAATAGCTGCTATATGTTGTAAGAAGTGTAAAGTCACTGCCTTATAAAAAAAAAAAGTCCATTGAAGGTCCATGTGTTTTTCTATGTTCAGTGTGTGCGGAAAATGGAACCTGTGCTTTATTTGTTGTGTGAACAGAACTGTATCTGCCTCTTCATCAGTCACGTGGAAACAATGACTTGTCCTTCAATCAGTTCATAAAATGTGTTTGTTGTTGCAAAATTAACTGCAATGAAAAAAGTGAAAGTAAACAGAAACCTAACGGAGGGCATCGTGTTCAGCCTTTTGGTCGCTAACAACAGCAAACCGGACAGACGCGTTGAGTATCAAGCACAGCTGCCTCTAAGGAAACAATAAAACACAGGCTCATATAGCCAACACTACATTTAAACAACAACTAATGAAGCAGTTGGAGAGTACACAGGTGAGAAATAAACAGTGCATCAGGGTTTTTCTTTCTTGTTGCAGCAAAAAGACAATATTTAGAGCAATTGATTGATTATTTTAAAAAGTTACTAAACAGTTGATTGCTTGAATGCACTCCATTAAGTTCCATATTACAACAAAGAACTTTAACAACTTCCTCTGTAATTGTTGCATTACCCCCAACGCTGATCACAAATACGTACAAAGTCTGCCAACAAATGTAGCCGTTTATTGCCTCCTTCATTTACAAGAAAATTTTATGTCTCGGAGACGAGAGCAGCTCCAGTAAAACTAGAAGATTACGCTGTTATGTCTAATGCCCAAACTAATGACCTTGCGGCTGATGACACTGACTGGGATGTCACGGTGGTCATCGGGTGATGTCTGAAGTCATTTTGTTAATGTATGAAACATTATGTCGATAATTCTCATGAGTGGCATATTTAGCCTCTTTTCAACTTGCTGAGGCACTTTTTTGGGCATTTGAGTCGTTTATCTTTTCAGCCAACATCTCTTTTCTCGTTCCTTAAGCCTCTTTCAGACATGCTCTCCTTTCCAGTAATCTGATGCCATCTGAACCTGCCAGCTTCATTCTTCCATAAAAGGTACGAGGTCGGATCTAGTAATATCTATGTATCATTTCCAACTTGACACCAATCTGAATTGTAAAGGACGGGCACACACAAGATAAGGCTGTTGGATGTTCTTACATGAAGTGGGCTACTTTATGGCAACATGGTCCACCATGCTGCTATAGGAAAACATTGACATTATACCTCATTATCAGACGTTTAGCAAATATGGTTCTCTCCGTCACTGTCTAAATAAAGGAACCCTAACATAAAAGTGGCCAAGAATGTCATCTGCTATAAGACGAATGTTTGAAAAGGCTTCGATAACAGTAACTTACTGCTTTCCACTCTGTCCCTGACAGTAATTCTTGGGTTTGAGATAATCAGCATCATTTTTGGCGATTCTAACTGCTTGAAAGAACATTGAAAGCTCGATCCTTGTAATCATAGGGGTTGACGGAGAAGGAGTCGAGTTCATGTGCGTACCAGAAAGGATAGGGCGAAGGTATAGTGTACTACACGTCTGAATCGAAGCCTCTCATAAAACACAGTAGGAGCACACGACCTCGCTGCTCGCTCACATGTGTGCCATCTCTCAGGTGGTCGGTGTTTGTCTCCTCTCCCTCCGTCTCCTCCTCATGTTTTCCTCTGTTTTATGTGTGTGTCCTGCCCATCCTCTTCTATTCAAGCCGCCGTTTACCATAACAATAGCTGCCTGCCGAGACCCTCTCCCATGTATAGGCCGACCACCGCTGGCTGCTGGCAGGGGCCCATTCAACTGCTGCAACCCACCCCGGGCCATAAAGAGCCTGGCAGGAGCGACCAGGCCCCCCCCCCCCTGTAAACAGCCACAACCACACTTGTTGTGTCTGCCCGCTATACTGGCCCGGAGAGGGAGGCAAGGCTGCTGGAGCTGTCGGGTTTATGTACTCGGGGTTTTGTCAGGGCTGAGAAAGGAGGGGGTTCGGTTTTATGTACCCAACGGTATAGAGCCGCAGTCTGAATGGACAGGAAAACTGTTAAGGACAAATTGTTCGGCATTTAACTTGAGAGGAGGAATGAAAGGAGATGGCGGATGACCAGATTGTTGTAAGATCAGAAATGCTAATAGCAGGTTGCGGGCTTATTCTTCAGCGTAACTTGCGGAGACTCAGTAAAACTGGAATCATCAAGGAAAGTTTGCTAATCGGGTAGAGTCTGCCCTCATGGATAATGTAGGATGAACACAAAACTGAGGTTACTATATGATGATGATACCATACACTATACCACACTGTGATGTACAATCCGACGATACAATCTGTTCTGAAGTTATTGTTCTTGGCCAGATTCTGATGAGAAAGCTAAGAAAAGGGAACTGGTTGTTCATCTTTTCTTATGACTGGTCCATTCCCATCATTTCATAACAGTATATATAGTGCTACTGGATCTTTGTAGTCTTTAGGACACTGTTTTTTGTGAAAGGTTTGATCATCCAGGCTTGTTCAATAGTAGAAAGAAACATTTTGTATTAACATTCATAGTCCATACAGGATTAGGACGTGTCTCCAAGCAATGGGTGACACGTTAGGCAAGGCCTCCCCAGGAAATTTAGAGCATCAAACAATTCATTTCCTGCATTCTGGTGAATTTTCTGCATCAATTTATGGTGTAAATGTCCTTATTTATGTAGTGGAAAACATAAAATTCAGTCACCAGGTGAGAAATCTAAACATATTGGAACATAATGCAGTCAGACCCCAGGCATTCTGTATTACTCTGAGCTCTATTTACTCTCCTGAAGATCACATTTTCTTCTCATTTAACACATTCAACACACGCATAAAGGCACGATTCACTCTGTCTTTAGCTCGTAACCTCTTTAAACGTGCATGTGGCACTTAAAAAAATTTGTTAATTTTAATATTCAAATTCAAAAATTCAAAACTTTCTGCAGACTCAAACGATATCAAACAAATCTGTGTGGGATGTGGTTACGAAAAAAGGCCTCCCCTGTTGCATTGTTGCATCTGTGAGTACATTTTATAGCAGTTTTTCAAAATAAAACCCTTTCTCTCGCCCAAGAAAAGCAAAACTTGTGCTCCCCTGAAATCTACTCCTATGCTCACAAGCAAGTCCTGAAACTGTTTTTGCTTTCTAGATGTGCCCAAAAACAGAGAAATGTGTGTAACACCTGCAAAATTAAAACAATTTATATCCTTACACAAGCAGCAAATTCAAATTTAAGCCTGACTTAAGCACGACTTCATCGTCTAACCGGAGTGCATTGAGCTGCGTTGTTTCATAACTGCAGTAATGACTCCACAACCATCCATCCCCACTGATTCTGGAGCTGAGCACATGATTGCCAAATTATTTTAAAAAAAGAAAAAAAAAAGCGCTGCCATGAAACGTCGCCGGCTCTCCTTGACGATGGCTGGAGGTCAGACGGGTTAGCAGGCGACTGTAGCCTCTTTAGCAGAAGCCACGCATGATTGGCCTCGTCTGAAGAGCTGTGTTCTCTCTGAAATCAGTAATTTAGTTGTGGGGCATTCACGAGGTCTCTATTTGATTGGAGAAGTTGTGCTTTGTGAGTGTGTGTGTGTGAATATGTGTGTGTGTGTGTGCATGCCTCAGACCTTGGGAGGGCTGCCTGTACAAGCCCCAGCTTGCCCCGGCGATGCCACAAAGCCTGTCAGAAATGAAAGATGATGGCAGCTCGCAGCAAGGAAGCATACGAGGAGTATTCAACGCACACCCAGCCGTAACACAAGAGCTGCGACATATGATCCAGCCGCGGTTATTGGCATTTATTTATGTTACAAAATCTGTGCTTTATCGCTCTGCTGCACGGAGAGAGAGACGAGGAAACAAAGAGCAGAGGCGGCTTATCTGGAGGAAAAGCTGCATCCGAGCGTTATTGACGCAGGTGACCCACAGTAAACAGATTGCCCAGTTTAAGATAAAACAACTGACAAGTGTTTGGAGCAGTGTGTGTGTGCTCTCTGTGCCCCACACACTATAAAGAAACCCAGTAAAACAACAAGCCAAAGCGGAGAGAGGGAAGAGCGCGCTGTTGATTTAACCTTAATCCTTTTAAACGTATTGACCGAAGCTGTTGCAGAAGTAGTGATCTATCGGAGGCATGTGGAATTTTCCGCTGGTTTCATCCGGCGACGCCAGACTTTTCCTCTAACACTTCTTGTTAAAACACTCGAGGCCGATTCCCGTCAGCTATCAGAGGACGGTTAGCTGATTACAGAAGTTCAAGATCAATTTTAAAACTCGGCGAAAAAGGCTTTCTCACAAAGGACAAAAAACTCAATCAATACCGTCGCCCATCACCATAAGAATCATCCAGCAAGTTTCAGAAATAGAAAGCAAGGTAGAAAATTGCACTTTATGCAGAGTTTTGAAGCTTATAGCAATAAGGCTGATGATAGTGTTTGGTCCGAGCTCATCTTACGGTGCACTGTGCCTTCCAAAAATATTCATGAGACGCCGAATTGGTTGTCAGATTGTATCTCGGACAGGGGAGCCTCTGATTTGTCGCTCTGCAGGAATAATGGAGGAAGACGAGGAATGAGAGAGAGGAGGGGGGATGTTAAGACATTTCAACAAGTAAAATTGGGATTGAGGTTGATTTGCATCGCGATCAGACGGGATGAATGCTTTCTCCTTGCATAAATTTGTCTTATATCTAACGGGGGGGAAACATACAGTATCTGATTTGGGGAGGTTTCAGACTCTGATCCTATTTCACGGTTGTCCTGTTACAAAAAAACGCTGATGATTGACCGATAAAAATGTCCCTCGGCCACGCTCGGGGAAGTGGAACACCATGTCCTGCTGTGAGGCATGATTGTCTATGGAACCTGTAACCAACATAATTTATTGTGGGGAAGGAGGGGGATGCTGATGCCGAGCCTGATGAAGTAACAGAGAGAGAGAACATTTCTCTCAGAATCGCTCCAGGGAGTCTGTGATAGTTTTGCTTTGGGTTGTGGACGTTATAAATGCCACAACTAGTTAAGTAACCAATAAAAAAAAAGGAAACTAGAAAGAGAAGTACATTGCCTGACTTTTCTTTCCCCTTCGCAAAGGTGGTCAATTGTAGCATAAAGTGGTTGTGGATGGCAGATTGTTGGTTTCCAAAGGTTACAGCAAATGGTTGACACAGACCCCTCGATGTCAGAAAGGTGTTGCTGGAGTGGGTTTCCATTGCTGTCCAATCATCCGACATGCATTTTGAAAATCTGTACATCCGTAGTAAAAAGTGCAAAGTGTACAAAGTGGTCTCCTCAAAAACTACTCAGAGTATTTGGCCTTGTCCACACGAACAGGGATATTTTTCTAGATGACTGTCTTTGCCATGCAATCGTTGTTTTACAGAAACTTTTTTTTTGCAATAGACCATTAAAACATGACTACATACGCTGTCATAAGCTTGCAATAAGATTAAAACAACACGTCACCAGAGAGGAACATTCTGTCATTTCACTGTTTCTGAAAACTTTAAACTACAGATGCAGAGGCTTTTTCGTGCCATTGAAGTGGTGCAGCGAAGCCAAGGTAAGTTGCAAACTTGTAAATGCAAGTGCTCATCAAACACCAAGAAACCGCTTTATGGATCCACCATTATTGTAAAGGAGCATGTTACAAAACAAATGTGTGAAATGACACTTCCTAAGAACTATTTGTTTTACATTTCCAGATTGCAGAAGGTTTGTCTGTATGTCTGAATGCTGAAAATGCTTTTGAACCTACATAAGACCCTCCCTAGTGAGCTGCAAACATGTCTTTCATAGTTTCAGCAGAAGCTTGTTTTCCAAGGTAACAGGATCTATGAAGTTATGTGCATAAATATGTGCATGTTTTCTTTGACATAACGGAAAAGCACCTGAACTGTAACTGTGATTTCACCTTTGCTGTGTGTGCACGTCCTTCTCATCCGACCATGCTGAGTCATTCTGGCCTCTATCACACCATCTCCACTGACTGGTAACAGCCAGCAGCCGCTCCTCGGGCCGGGCAGGCCCAGACTCGCCTCGTACAATGATTAGTCCTGCTTGTCTTACACCGGACACAATGACCCCTTCCTACCAGCTATGCTTTCCTATTGACCCATCACTAACCGATTGGAACAGAATGAAATGAAGAGGGGGGGAACCAGAACGTTTCATTGAGAACAATAAGTGAAGTGCAATGTGGGAGAGCGGCATTCCACTGATGACTGTAATTACTGTGTACAATAGTGGAAATGTGACAGACATTCTCACTTTACACTCTGACAACTAAATAAGAAGATCATCTTGTGTTTGGATTAAATACGTAGTTGACTTGTTTTAAGTACTTTCTAGTGAGTACTTAGCACAGCCTGACAACATTCAAGTGATTTTTACTTGTCTTGACTTAGAATTTTATTGAATTAGTTTCTATTGGATACACGGGAAAGATGGCTGTCATGGAAAAAGTATATTAGTACAGTCTGGGATTACAAGGAGACATGGAAGCAACTGAAAAAGAGTAAACTGGCAGAAGAACTCTGGCAAGTTCTACAAGGTGCTTGGGAACAACCGACCTGCCAAGGAGCTTGAAAATCTGTACACGAGTGATTGATTTGATTTTTTTTTTCTGTTTACTGCACTTTGTATGAAATTAACTGACAAATAAAACTTCTTATGGCATTATTCTTGAAAGCAGCCTCACTTTTAGTGCTTAAATCATTTGCACAGTGCTGTACATTTGCCAGTAAACTTGATTAAAGAATTTTAAACAGATATAGGTTTGTTCCTTGAAAGAAGAAGAAGAATTATTATTATTAAGAATAGTGGTTGATTCTAAAAAGTGTTGAAATAGGGTGATTGTGCAAGTAGGGAACATTGTATTGAAGTTTTTTTTTAGGAGGTTTATACCTTTATATCCCGCCTTGCAGGGCTCAGTACCTGGCAATGGTGCCTTGGCCCTGTTTACATGGTGGGAAGCCAGTGGGGGATCACCATGTTTTTTTGTTCTGGAAATGCTTACTAGTTGATTTATTTATTTTTGTTTGTAAGAGATCGTGCACAATATATAAATATATATATATAAACATGTTGACATTTTTTAATGTACCGTATCACAGTTAGCTTACAGGTAATTTCCATTTGCAGTCCCTTGGCAGGTCACATTTAAAACAAAGGCACAGGGACAGAAAAGCACTCAACATGCATAAATACGCCAGCAGAGAGTGTTTGTCAGACAAATTAAAAAGCTGGAATGTTTTTGTGAAAAACAAACCCAAAAAAAGTGCTGAGATGATGGTTACACCACTGAGTCTCAGACTGACCGATTTTTCAAAGTGGCTTTAAAACTGCTGCTGTGAGTTTTACAGGAGACATTTTTGGGGATTTCTTTGACTTGCCAGAATGAAAATAAACAAAGTCATATGATGGAAGTCCAACAAAGCTAATTAAAATGGTCTATAGATGCTCATTTGAATATAATCTAAACCTCTCAACCTTCTGTGTTTATATGAGTATAAGAAACATTTTCATCATTAACTAGTAAATGTACCAACACAGAGATGTAAAATATGCCATTACAATGAAAAGT
>NW_007579468.1:44132-47233 GCF_000690725.1 Stegastes partitus | reverse complement strand
AGAACCCACGCTGCACGGGGAGAACATTCAAACTCCACGCAGAAAGATCCCGGGTGTCCTCACCGGGATGCAAACCGGCGACCTTCTTGCTACGAGGCAACAATGCTAACCACCGACTCATCTTGCAGTCCTGGCTAATTCACATTTTAGTTTTAATTTTTTGTTTTTGTTGCAACACTTGACACATTAAATTTTCTTTAAAAATTATATGGAGACTTGCCTACACTTTTTCAGCTGCAGTGACATCATTTGTCACTAGCGTAAAAGTCCTTATTTGCGTATACAAACTTGGCCAATAAAGTTGAATCTGATTCTCATTCTACATAGCAGCCATCCTCAGGTTGAGTCCTGAGGTCCAACACATATTCAATCTTTATTTTACTGTTGGTAAAGCAGTAGTTAGATTATCACCACACATGCACAGAATGTAGGAAACATGTTTAAAATGTATTCCCTTGTTGATTAGTGTATTATTATATATTATACATCATTTAGGGTTCTGTCCAATCTCACATGGATGAAAGATTCCATGCAGCTCTCTGTCACTGCAGTGGGTTTGTCTGAATTAAGTGCTCACATTAATGTGAAAGTGACCTATATCTGAATGAGAGAATGCAACAATTTAACAGCTTTATGAAGCCAGAAATGTTACGCAACCCATGTCTGAAAAGAGTTTAGCTTTACAAATTAGTTTAGACCTTTGAATACGAGTATAATGTGAAAGCATCACCTGAAAAAGCACAACCCCTAAAGTAAAAATAACAACCTGTAGCACTGTGTTTGGGTTTCATAAATATATCCCACATGAACTGCAGTTAAAAAGCCATTTACAGAGGCTTCTGGTGGAGACTGTGAGACAGCTTGTGTATCTCTGGTATTGATGGATGTTGCAGATTAATACTAGACACTAGAGGAGGATTTACACCTCAGCCAAAAGACACACACACACACACNACCCACCTTAAGTAAAAATAGAGGAGGAAAATGTATTTAACAGTGAAACATCAGTGTGTCAACAGTATGTTACTGTTGTAACTGTTGCAGGTGGAGCTGGTTTGAACTACTTTATATATAGTTTTATACACAGCAACAGCAGATCCATGTGAGGGCTCAAAACAGGAGATACTAACGGGATATGGAAATCTGTTTTTCGATTATGGACATTAGCTGTAAACTTGGATTTGTGGTAATATTGAATCTATTCATCAATCCATTATCTATATACCGCTTAATCCTCACTAGGGTCAGTGGGGGCCTGGAGTCTATCCCAGCTGGACACCCTGGACAGGTCACCAGTCTATCACAGGGCCACACTTAGAGACAGACAACCAAGCATGTTCACATTCACACCTATGGTTTTTTGGACTGTGGGAGGAATCCAGAGAACCCAGAGAGAACCCACGCTGCGAACATGTAAACTCCCCAGGTGTCCTCACCGGGAGGCGAACCAGCAACCTTCTTGCAAGGCAACAGCAACAACACCAAGCCACCTTTCAGCCCTAATATTGAATCATTTAAACAACATTATTTTCTACTCAAATGGAGTCAAAGTATAAAATAGCACAAAATGGAAACACTCAAGTAAAGTGCAAGTACCTCAATGATGTATTTAAGTACAGTCCTTGAGAAAATGTACAAAGTTATTTTCCACCACTGCTTTTAACTATAATAAATGAGACCTCAATCTTCTACTATTGATTGCAGTGTTACCACCAGTCACTTCAATTTATACCAGCATTACATTATTATACATTTATCTATAAAGCTAAATTGGCTTGATAAACGAGTAACTTTAAAGTTTCCTTTCATATCTATTCACTGTTGTTGTTCAATTGAATGTAATTTCATGGAGACAGTGTCATAGGAAAACATTAGTAATTCCATCCCATGACACCGTTGTGGAGGATAATCACTAAATAAAAACAGAACATTAGGGGACCCAACAGTGTTCCTTGAGGTACACCCACCCCACACTGTCATCATTAACTTTAGCACAGTTTTCCTGTTTTGCTTTTTTACCCTTCCTCCTTCTCCTCAGGATCCCATGTGTGCGCCATGAATATCAGATTCCATGAAAATGAATCCGGTGAGACCTAACCCACAGGAGGAGGGAGGAGGAGGAGGAGGAGGAGGAGGGGGATGGTCGCGTGCACTTCCACACACAGCGAATGAGATGGAGAAAGAGAGAATTACTTACCATCAGAGAGACTGTGAGAGGGCATTCAGGGAGAGAGTATTGTTAGAGCAATCGCTAATGAGGTGTGTGTGTAGGTGCACCTGTGTGTGTGTGTGTGTGTGTGTGTGTGTGTGTGTGTGTAATTAGCGACTGTGAGCCAATGAGTGCAGGATAAGAGCAGGTCTTCAGGACGGCTGGAGGACACATGGCCGGATAGAGGAGGGCTGTCCTCTGGAGATGACAGTGAAATGTGTGTGTGGACGTGGAGGCCAGCTCTCAGGACATAAAGCACGACTGTTTAGGATGTTTGCTCTGGCCTTCCCTGTGGGGTTGCATATTACAAACTATGTAACAGCAATTTTTTTTTTAGTGTTGTTTTTTTTTTTCATGCAGTGGTCAATTTGGAGATTTTTGGACATTTCAGTTCAACAACACATCTTTTTTCAGACTAGTAGGGGAAAAAACATCCAAAATGCACATTAAAGTGCATATTTTACCACACTAGATTTCAATTATAATACATATCTTGTGAGTTTTTTTCTCACACTCTGAGAAAGAAATCTCCACTTCAAGAGCACTTACATACACCTCGCTTTCTAGTTTTATTCCCATCTATGTTCTGAAGGCTTTAACAAAGGGATTTGTCCATGCATCAGTTCTTGCCTGATTTCTAGAACATTTTGTAAGGAAGAAAATAAAAAAAAAAATTAAAAAAATTAGGTAAAATTTTACCAGTGCTTAGATTTCTGTGAAATTTGCCTATATTAAGATACATTTATGCAGATTTTAACATAAAATATTTATTTTTTCAAAAGAGTTTCATTACTGATCAGCTGTTTCACCTCTTTTGTTGTCTTTGTACACAGATGGCACAAAACACAACCAATACCAGCTGACATGAAGAATAACTACGACTTTCCCAGCT
>NW_007579468.1:0-42713 GCF_000690725.1 Stegastes partitus | reverse complement strand
GTGTGTGTGTGTGTGCAAAGGTGCTATAACATTACTCTCCACCAGCTCTGCCATAGGTGGGATCATCAGACAGGTGTGTGCTAGGCCTGCCTCAGCCTTCCCCTCCCCCCACCTCCCCTCCCTCACCCTCTCACACACACACACACATAGATTAAAAAAAAAACCCACCCCCACCTCCTTTGGTTGGCCTCCTTCACCTGATGGCCAGAGTCTGAGGAGGAGTGTGTCGTGTGCGTTGTGTGTTTGTACGTGAGTGTTGGTTGTTGCAGGCACAATGAAGAGAGAGGGTCTGTCAGTAGCCACCTGTTGGCCAGCTGTCAGGGTCCCATTTCAGGGGTCGCCTTTCCATGCAGACGCAACAGGAGCCACATCTATCTATCTATCTATCTATCTATCTATCTATCTATCTATCTATCTATCTATCTATCTATCTATCTATCTATCTATCTATCTATCTATGTATCGAGTCCGTCTAAACATTCTCATCACTGTAAATACCTGCCAGTGACGTAGGAAAACCTGAGTTTTCTCCCCCCAAAAAAACAACCAACCACTAAAAGATTAGACGAGGAGGACAAGGAGGAGAAGGAGGTGGAGGAGGAGGGGCGGCCGTCTATGTAAGGGGTATCTAAATGTGTCTCGTTTGATGCTGATCAATGGCTCGTGGATTCCGTCCTCTTCATGTCACATTACCATCTCTATAGGAGACTTGATGGAGAGCTGGGGGTGCAGCAGCAGCAGCAGCAGCAGCAGCAGCAGAGGAGGAGGTGGAGGAGGGGAGGATTGGCAAAACCAAATGATGAATGAGTGATGGAAATAGGGAGGCATGAAATGGACAGGAGGAGGAGGAGGTGGAGGTAGACACGATAGGATGGAGTTGGATTGGAGAAGGGATAAGTGTGGAGGTGTGCGGGGAAGGTGGGAAGAGAGGGGAGAGATAATTTCCTATGAGGAGTCTGCAGGAGGTGGGGGTGGCGGCTGAGTGTTGGTGGGGGTTTAATGGCTCTGGGTGCTGCCTCTATTAGCGCCAAGCAGCCACTAGATGACAGAATAAGATGAGTGCTGAGATGATTTTTCAGGATTCGTACGCTGGCAGGGTCATTAATTTGTCACTATTAGCTGCTCCGCCGGCTTATACAGGGAGAACAAAGAGACGCACGACAGAACATATTAGATCACATAGTTTGTCTTTGTGCAAAACTAGTCGTCTTTAAATCATTTCAGTTTAAAGCTGCTACAATCAATATTTGCAATTCACAGTTGATCAGCTTATTACTTATGATTACCTTTCAGTCATAATGTACACACAGAATCTGCAGTTCCTCTTCAACTTAAGTGCAGCTTCTTACAGCTCATTGTTGGAGTATTACTGCTTTGATTGACTCCCATGGCTCTCACAACATCATTTCAAGCAGCAGACAGCTGTAAAGCTATAAATGATGAAGCATTAATAGACAAATTGTTAAAATATGATAACCGATAAGGCAGAAGAAGCGACACGATGGAGGTGCACGCATGAAAACTGATTTTAGATTAGTTGTAGTACCTGGTTGTGCCACAAGGTGGAGTCTCTTACTGTTTAACACTGTAGTGAGGTGAGGAGGCGGTCACTTGGACTACCAGTAGTTTCGTGTTGGCAAAGCAGAGAGCATGGTGGGAGTTTAGCTGGTAAAATGCCACGATGAGAAAGCCTCCTGTGATGCTTAATGTGAGCTGAAGTTAATTATGACAGAGTCACTAAAGGTTAGTGGCTGATTGTGTATAACAGTAGAGTAGCTAAGCTCACCTGAAATAAGCTGCTAAGCACTTAAAGCATTTCTATCTGAACATGGAGCTAGTTCATTTCATGTTAATGATTAAGGGATGAATGACTGTTAAATATTGGTTAGGAAACCACACACAAAAATCAAACAAACCACAAAAGGACTCAAAACCCTGTCTTCACCCTAAGTCAGCTGGGATAGACTCCAGCCCCCCACGACCCTAATGAGGATTACGTGGTGTATAGATAATGGATGGATGGATCTGATAACCTTGATTACATTCTGAAAACATTATTTGAATGCTGGTTTGAGAATGTTTTTTATCATGTTATCATAATTTGTGGCGCTGACAACGTTCCTCCAAAACATGCACTTAAAATGTTATATCTTAGTTAACGTTAAGCCCTCCAGGAACATTATTTGAAATGGTAAATACCCTTAAAACATTCTGTAAACATTAGATTAAAATTCAAATTTGCTGAAGCTCTTCATCTCTGTTCCCAGTCTCTGTGCTAAGCTAAGCTGAGCTAAGCTAACCCGCCACTGATACAGTTACTGAAAAAAAAGTCCCCATTGGTGAAGTCTTTGCTGTCACCCCAGCTGATGTACTTTCTGGCAGTTCGAGTGTCTTTCTGCTCACATGAATGACAAAACTTCAAAAGGTCACTACAAAAGTTTAAAGAGTGATTCCTGCTGGCCTTATGTAACCAGATGAGCAAAATGTCAAATTGTTTGATATTCAATAAGATCCTGGCTCGCCATAGCAAAGGTCTCCATCGCTCACTCATTCTCTATTTCTGTGTGTGTGTGCACACAGAGACGGAAAAGAAAAACACTGGGCTACAATCCTGCAAAATGAATCTGCATGCTTTTTCTTTCATGTTTGCACTGATGTCTTGAAATCACTTGTCGAAGCAGGATTTGGAAGTCACACCAACCATTTTTATATTGTTAAACTTATATTCTTGTGGAATAAAAAAAAACAAAACAAAGTAAAGCAAGGACATCACATCACCGCAATCCCACAATCTGCTTTATGCAAGCTGTTTGCACAAATAGAACTTCTGTTGCATTCTGTATGCAGATCAGCATCGTCTGTGTTTGTGCTGTTCGTCCTCTCAGCTCCTCTCTAACATAAGTGCACACTTATTTAGACTCAATTACAGACAAGACTTAATGAACGACAGAGTAACCACGTGTGGGCTGTGTGTGCATGCAGATGTCATTGGATGTGTGTGTGTGCGCCTTCAAGTAGAAGGAGAGGTAAGCATCATGAACAAACCCACACACACACACACACACACAGAGGGAGCATCAGGGCCACCATTAAGAGTTCTGCACGCTAATAAACCTTCTGCTTGAATTAATGACATTCAAATCCCAGAGAACATCACAACAATGTTGCTGTAATTTAAGCTTTACACCCAAAGCAGCAGTCATGTTGCAACTTTGTGCGACGTTGCCAAGCCTCTGAGTTATTAGAGTTGGATTGCCATCTAGAGGACATTTATTAAACACAACAAACCCCCCTGCTTTATTTATTTTTCTGTGCTGGATTTGCTCAAGTTAACATTCTTTGCATCAAAGGATCTAATTTCCAAACAGCGGAGTAAATTGCAACTGCTTTTTAAATCACACTTGATGCATCCATCTGGTGGTCATTGTGGAGCTGCAGCACCTGATAAAGAAGAAGCAGTTTTTGAAAAGCACGTAATTAAAATTTGCTCAGTTCATTCAGCACATTTGCTAAATATAACCATCGGTTAGTGTGCTTATAAGACAGATACCTGCAGACAGAACGAGGTTGTGAATTCAAACCTCACCTGGAAAATGCTAATTTAACTTCCTACAACCTCAGTGAACAGGACACCACACTGACAAACCTTTCGTCTTGTTGTGTTTATTGTCAGGTAGCTAAAACGCCACCATCTTTAATAAAAAAAACACGCACACATACACAAATTCACCTCCGTAACAGCTATTGACAATGGAGCTACAAGTGTTGTCTTTACAGATTTAACACAGGGTGAATATATAAAAGAAAAACAATCCATTTGTTGCTGAAGTGCATTAAAGGCTGTTGCAGAAAGGTTTCCGGAGTAGTAAACAAATAAACAAAATGGCAATTCAGCCATCAAATACTGAAATAAAAGTGTATTTAACAAGATTTTTTTTTTCAGTGTGAAAAGCAGTTTTGACCATAGACTGTATATTAAAGGTGGACATAGCGGCTGGGTTGGAAAAGTGACGTGAAGTGCTTTAAGAATGTATTCTGTGTAACAGCCAGCAGGGGGCGACTCCTCTAGTTGCAAATAAAGTCCTGCTGTATAGAAATCTGTGAGTCATTGACTTTACTTCTTGCTTAATTTGTTACCTCACCAAATGTTTTCCCAATGAGTTAATGGTCTCAATCACCAGTCTGAAGTTTTTTTAATACGACAAAATGGTTATTCAGTCAATTATATTCCCATTGAGAGTGAAATAGGCAGGAAACAGGGTATCCTTTACGATGTAGCTATCATGTGGCTGAAAAGTTGCGACCATATGGGCATGCATCATGTCGCCAAGTTCTCAGGAGAGATGTTGATGATTACTGATAAGACAGGTTTGCTGTGGTAACTAGTTGTGCTACGGTCTTGTAGAGGTGGAGTTACAGGTGTGTCTGCTCACTGCCTGGTAAAGTCCCATAAAACAAGCGCACCTTGCTGCTGTCTAACTATTAACTGTGGGAGTTGTGTTGATGAACTCTGCAGCATAAAGTTGTAAAAAAAAAAAAAGTTGGCAGCTGTCTGGATTAGCAAGCTACCTGAGGCTCATGCTAACAGTAAACAGTGTCTGTCAGCACAAAGGCTAATGATGCTAATGCTGAGGACATGCTTCCAACAACATTAAAATGATGAAGTGCATCTGCTAAAATCTAAAACCATTTAGAGGTGGCAATAAATACTGATAGACTTCCTGGACTGATAACGTTGATGCAACAGTATTTATGGACATTTGTTCCAGCTGAGCCGCTGTTTTTAACTAACTTTAATCACAGTGAACAAGTCACTCTGTGGTGCAGATCAGGTGTTAGGATTATTTTGATCTCAAAGCGTTGTGAAGAAATGAATATGTCTACATGTTATATACGGTAGGAGACTGCTGAATGTTTGCTGTGTTGAATATTTTGAATTTTGTTTGTTGATTATTTTTGTTATTTAATTCATAATTTAAGTAACCTAGTGTTTCCTGTATTTGTTCTTCAAATTCCTTAATTCCTCTGAGCCGGTTTCACGGTGAACATTAAGTGTCAGCGGCTGAAAGTGGTTTTAGCAGCATATGGAAAAAGGTCCACTTTATTTTATTTGTCAGTGATTTATTAAATGTGGACTGTTAATGTGCTTGACTATCATTTGAGGACAGTTTTAAACTCAATTAGATCAACATCCTACTCGTCACATCCAGTTTTAAAAGACTAATGCGGTGACGGCAAGGTACCAAATCAGAGGCTTTAAAACTGTAGTCCACAAACCAATGTGTGATGTCGCAGTATGTTTATCTGTCATATACAGTCTATGGTTTCTCCAGACGTTGATGTCAGAAGTTGCTGACATACGTGGCACAAGAAGACGTCGTGAGTGTGGTTCTGTGTATCAATAAGGCACATTTAAGCATTTCAGAGCCTCATTTCTTGACGAGTTTTAACTCGAAGGACATCCAGCAAACAGAAATGACAGTTTGAACATCTGTAAAAAAGTATAAAACACAAATCCTCCACTCCTCCCCTGCAGCTGTCTCAGGTTGTAAAGCTCCTTTTGGCCACTACGGGGTGCTGTTAAGTCAGTTTTACGAGAGAAGTGAGGTAAGTAATTTGGCAGGTGTCTTTGTAATCGTCCTCCGGTGTGACTGGTCATTGATTAGCCCAGCTAGAGATCAGTCACACCAAACCGATAGTCCTGTTCTTTACGTTGTTCGTTTTCTTCTCATGCACGTGAATAAAAAAAAAAGTCAAATACCTAAAAGACTTTCATGCAATGCCTTTCTTCATAGTGGGGTCTCTTGTACCTTTCCAAAAAAAACTACATGTAGAATGCAGAGGTCCATTTGAAATCCTGAAATACTGGTCGTCACTCCAGGAGAAATGTTCCTCACTGCAGCACCACGTCCACTTTATTAACTTCATCAGTCAGTGACATCAGTGCAGAAACCGTCCGGCGTACGTTTCACGGACCGATGTTCAGAGGAGGTGTGCGTTTAGGTCGTACTTCTCGCAGAACTTGTCTGTGATGGGGATGCAGGTGAGGTACTCGCACCAGTCGCATTTTACGGGGTAGACGTAGAAGAGAACAGCCAGAGCGGCGAGCAGACCGAGGAAGACGAGCAGGAACACGCAGATCTGCACTCGCTTTCGGTACATATCAGAACGCCCGAAGCTTGGGATTTAATAAAAAAAAAAAAATACTGCATTAGTCATTCCATAATGGAGGTAAATGAGCGAGTGAAAGACGGTCACATGAAGTGCATGTCTCTGAGCGATCAAATTGGATTAAATTATAGATAATTATGAAATTCACCATAATGACAGTGTCAGAATAACACAATGGATTTTCACACATATTGTAAAGGTACAAGATTTTTCTCAGAGAGTTCATGGTGTTCTGCACCAAATGCTTCAACTTGCAAGTTTTACTGGCTTCATCCAGATTTCCTGTCTTGGACTGGAAAAATTTAAATGCTGCTATAAGACATGGGTTCCTTTCAGCTACCACAACATCAACACTGATGCCAGATTATTCTGTTTATGAACCTATTATGGAGGATTGTGGTTAAAACGTGGTTCTGTCCTTAGTTTTTCTTGACTAGAACACTTTGTGAGAACGTTTGAGTTAGTAATAAATGTGGAGTTCTTAGCATTGGAATTAACTTCATCATAATTTGAGAGAAATAAAATCAGTTAGGGATATATGAGAAGACAGGCTACAACTAGTAGACAGTTAGCTTCGCATTAAAACTGGAAGCAGAAAGCTAACCAGCTACAGCTAACCGAATGATAGAAATTTAAAGTGCTGGTAGGTAGATTTTCTTTCCTTCTAAACAGCAGGTTATTACTATACTGTTTACAATGGTAATGCTAAGCTAAGCTAAGCTACCTAGCAGCTGGCTCTACCTTCATATTTAGCCTATAGATATAAGAGAGGCTTCAATCTTTCAATGTAACTCTTCAGAAATTAAAGCAAACTAGCATTTTCCCACAAATTTTACCTCTAGTGCTACTGCTGCCCTCTATAGCTAAAGCTGATTAATAATCTTCTTGCTCATTTTTCTTTTCATCTATCCAAAGACACAAACACACCAACATACAATCTCTCTGTAAACTGATCTCAGAACACCAGAGAGGTGCAATCATGCATTCTCTTCACCCACCTGATGTACGGCAAGAAGGCAAAGGACAGGAAGAATCCTGAAACAAAACCACAGACGTGGGCAAAGTTGTCGATCCAAGGAAGCAGACCAAAGGAGAAGAAGAAGACTGAGATGGCCAGCAGCTTAGCGAACGCCCGCCACGGTCGCTCGAGGATCTGCCAGCTCTGAAACAGCTCCACGAACAGACAGGCCAGGATGCCGAACTGGCTGCCAGCAGGACCCACCTGGGAGAGGGGAAGGAAAAAGAGAACACGTGGGTTGATTATTGTTTTACACAGACAATGCTATACAAATGCTCCAAATGAAATTTCAATTTTTTTTGGTAATGGTATTTATTCATTCAATCGTGTACACGTCTGGGATTTATCAGATGCAGTATCTTGTGTACAGTTGGCTCGTACCTCTGCTCTGTAGGGCAGGAAGATGGCCGAGGCCAAGTTGCCAGTGATGCCACTTAGCATGTAGATGATGGAGATTCTCAGCCAACCAGCCAGCTTCTCTATGTCCCTCAGCACCGTCATCTGGAACAGCACTGACACCAGGCAGTGCAGGATCCTACAGACAAGACAGCCAACAAGTTATTCTAAACGCTCACCCAACTCCATCGATTAATTTATAATACAACTGATCTATGATTTAGACAAACAGTTTTGTTTTGACATCAAACAGCTACTTTAGTGCTGCAGTAAATACTAAAGCTACGTCTGAGGTTGGCAAAGGAGAAGAAATCAGTCACCCAGCATGAAGAAAGAGAGACAGCCACAAGCGGGAGAACTGATCTGGGATCTCTGGGTTGAGGAAAGGCAGCAAACCACACACATCATCCATACAGGCCACCTGAGAGAAACACATGAGGAGACAAAACAGTCAGGACTGCAGGAGCTGTCGGACCGTGAGGCTCCACCGCCACCCTGTGGAGGAACCCGACATTGTTGAATTCAGGCCAAAGTCCTTTCAATCGGCAGCACTCTGCAGGCTCCAGTGGCGCAATCGGTCAGCGCGCGGTACTTATAAGACAGTGACCTGCAGAGCAATGCCGAGGTTGTGAGTTCGAGCCTCACCTGGAGCAGTGAAGTTTTAGGTTCAAACTGGGTCGCTGGATGGCAAAAAAAAAACAGGAGAAGGTTGCAAGTTCTGTGAAATGAGCCGTTTGTCCTACCTGTGAGCAGAGAGTGGCCTCCTCGTGGAAGTAGCCATGCATGAAGTCGCAGTACTCTCTGGAAGTGATTTCACATCTACAACAGAAAAAGCAGGATTGACTTTTAGCTTTTAATTAATGTGATTAAATATGCGCTTTGACTACATAAAAACTGCTTTTATATACTACTTTATATAGTGTATCATTGGACTGAGTGGTGGGTCAGTTGCCTTTCTGTCCTTACATTAAAAAAACCTAAAATATGTCATATTTAGACATGAAACTAGTCAAATATAAAACTGGTAACAGTTGCAGGAAATCTACGCTGGCTCAACCCCATTTGTTGAAAGCACAGCAGCTTAAAATCTTTCCCCGGGATCCTTACCGTCCTTTGGTTCCGATGCAGCAGGGCCGGCCTGTGATGGTGCAGTCTATGTGGGGAAGGTTGGTGTGATTCCCGGAGTTGTACCTCGTACAAACCTACAGATCGTAACCACAGGCAGAGTTACGCAACAACTACTTTTACAACAGCGAAAAACAAGGAGGTGATTGTGTGCCTGAGCTTCACCTCAAGTGAATTCCTTAAATGTAATTACTGACTTATTCACCTTTGTAGCCACCTTTTAGGGACACTCCCTTTACTCCACCCAGCAACCCTGCAGTGCTGTTTTCTACCATTTTATGCAATAATTCAAAATATATCAATGAGCTTTAACAGGCACGTCTTGTGAGCGCAAGTCTCATCAAGTTTAATTTACATTCTAGCAAAGATTTTTAATGTTACCTCGTAGCTTCATAATTTATATGTAATATAATATATTAGCTAAAAGCCTGAACTGTTGACATGTGGATGTACTTACTGGCCACTGGGTGATGTCATCGGGCCACTCATGAGGGGAAACTGATGCTGGCTCCAGACAAATTCTACAAAATCAATAGCAAAAGTTCTAAAAATTAATAACAGAAAGAACAGTGAACATTGCTCCGACAACACAGTCCACACATGAAGTTAAATTATGTCTGTTAAGTGTCAGCAGACTGCTGCTCTTGCCAAAACGATGAGGTCTACAATAACAGCAACAAAGTGCTCTTCTAAGTGTACTCCATTAAAGAACAGGGACAATAATCACAGAGTCTTCTGGTGAAGTACGCAGCAGTTGTTACGCTACCTGGGGTCCTGGTGACACACTGAACCATGCTGCCGGAGTTTTCCATTCAAGTGTGGAGCACTGGGGTGCTGAGGCCACTTCACCCACACTGCCAGGGTACTCTGCAGTAGAGGACAGGAAAATAATATGATGTTTCTATTCAGTCAGCACTAATATTCTCACTGGTGGTCAAGAGCGTTTGCCTGATGTATTGATAGCTCAGTGTTTTGGGTAAATCCTTCACTGACCGAACACTCCTCCTGTAAAGTCTGCAGGCAGCCGGATCGATCGTTCCTCACACAGCAGCCGGATTCTCTCTCTTTCACCTTTTTCTCCTGGATCAGTTTGTGGATCTCTTCGTCTCGACGCATGCACGGAGAAAACTTGGCTCCTAAGTGGATCAGCGCTTCCTGTAGGTCAGCATTGGTAACATTGTAACATTGGTAACTGCCACTAGTTTCTACAGTCTACTCTCACAGCCCTGTTAAATAAACTCATACACCTCTTCACTGACACCACCCTCATGCTGCATATATGTTAGGAATTACATTAAGCTGGATATTATCTAACTGTATATTATATACTATTATTGGGGTTGGCATGGTAGAGTCGTGTTTAGGACTATCACCTCACAGTTAGAAGGATCTGGACCTGCTGCTGAGCTGGGGCCTTTTAATTTCAACCACTTATCGATTACTTAAAGCTAATAAACCATTTTTCCATTACATCAGCTAATTTCATTCATTTATGTATTACTTTATCTTGCTGTTTCAACCATTTATCCAATATCTTAGGTCATTTCAGCTGTTTACTCATTACTTTAGCCTCATAATTCATACATTCTTAAATTGTTTTACGTAATTTCAGCAATGTATCCACTATTTTAGCCAACTAGTTCAATAATTAATCAATTTCTTCAGCAAATTTCAGCAGTTTATCTATTTTATTAGCTAACTGCAGCTATTTAGACGTTACTTCAGCTCACTAGTTCAACCATTTATCCATTACTTAAGCTAATTTTAGCCATTAATCTATATTTTTTGTAGCTTAAAAATGTATCTATATCTTTAGCTAATTTCAGCAGTTTATCTATTTTGTTAGATTATATCAGCTATTTAGACTTTACTTTAGCTACCTAGTTCAACCACTTATCCACTACTTTAGCTAATTTTAGCCATTAATCTATGACTTTAGCTCAGTAGCTCAACAATTTATCCATTTGTTTGGTTTGAATTCAGCCATTAATCCATTACGTCACCTAACAATGTCAATAGGTGGATCGTTTTTTTAAATTAATGAACCATTTATTCATTGCTTTTAGCTAATTCAACTATTTATTCAGTGTGTCCAGTTAAATATTTTAACACTTTGTCTACTACTAACTGTTCTAGTGTGGATAGTTTATGTAAATATGCAGCTAACGGAGCTATGTCCATGACTTTTAGCTAATTTAATACCAGTAATCCAGCATTCTATATTAACCATTTACTCAGCATTGTTAGCTAACTATTTCAACCATTTATCCTGCTCTAAGAAAAGCAGGTATTTGTAGATAGATTAAAGATTAAAAGTACTTACAGAGCTTGGACCCACCCAGAAGTTTTGTTGTTGCACAAACTTAACGTTTTCATAAACTCCCTTGTTCCTCAAAACCTCAAAAATGAAAACAAAGGATCACATTATTAACCAACTTGTTCACAACAGAGCAGCCTATGCCATATAAATCACTGTAAAGAGTGTATAATATACTTACAGAGTCAACCGTTTCATGTTGTGAGAAGCCCACAGGGGCAATGCCGTAGATAGTGACAGCCAGAATGGTAATAAGCAAATGGACACATGTGATCCAGTAGGTAAAAAAAGGCCTGCAGAGGAGAGGAGGGCACTTCATGCTTCGTTCAAACTGTGTATAATTTTACATCAGGGGACGGTCATCCCAAAAAGAAAACAGAATCAGCTTTCTTACCTGTGATCATCCATGTCTTCAATCTGCCTCTTGACGTAGCTGTCAATGCGTTTGCGGTACGTCCGGTTTGTCAGGCGGCCGACCATGCCCAGCCCGTACGGTCTCTTCTCTCGGGCGAAGAGTTTCTTAACGGGAACCACGATCCTCTGTCCTCGCTGCTGATGACTGTTGACACTCACCACCTCCTGTCTGAGACGCACTTTAGGCTGGACCAGAGAGCCATCTTTTGCCTTCCGCCACCCTCGCTCTAAAGGCCTGGATCAAGGAGGAGCAGGGAGAGGAAATTAATAACAGAGATTGAGATTTTTTTTCCAGTCAGGGCATATTATAATACAGACAGTAATCTCATAAGATGGTATTTTGAGTGACGTAAGAGTTTGGCTTTTGGTGTCTCCTCATATCTCCTTTCATATGTTCAAAAATGAACTTACAGCATGAGGTGACTTCTTTCCAGTTCATTCTTGTCCAGTGCACTTCCCGTGAGCTCGCTCTCATCCAGCTGTTTGAGGGCCGCCTCTGACGGTGTCTCAAAAACCTCATCAGCATAGCTGGACAACTCATCCTGCAGGCCATCCTGCAAAGACGAGAATTAAGTATATAAGAGTCCAAAACAAGAGCTAATAAATAGACATGACACATGCTCAGACCACAAGAAGGTGCTTTGACTCCAAGAGCCAAACATCAGCTGTTTGGATCTTGAAGATGAGCTAAACAGAACAAATTCCTGCATCTCAGTTCTCTCAGAGATGCTTATCTGAGAGAAACAAACACAAAAAAGAAGGATGGCTTGCCCTTAAGAAAAACTACAGAAAACATTTTGTGCGACTGCAGACTGTAGAGCGGTGTGTGTGTGAATGTGTTACCGCTACTCACTCTGGTGAAGAAAGAAGTGTCTAGATCATCAGGGAAATCCACAGTGTCGTCTTCAAAGAAGCTAGGAGGCATGAAACTCCGTCTGCGATGTCGCCCGGCGGTGCTTTCACCTAACGTCCGGCCCTAACAAACACAATCCCACACATATCATCATTATTATTAGACAGAAGTCATGTCACTTAGGCAATAAAATAACTCTAAAAAGGCGACATAAGTAGATTTTTACACATTATTTTGCACAGTGCATTACCCGTATTAGCAGATGAGACCATGGTTAATATTATTATCAGCCACTGTTTACACTTTTGGTCTTATAGGTGTGTACAAGCTACCAAACACACATTTCTTCTTGTCTGTTGTTTACATGGCAGCAGTGGCCTCTGTGTGTTACTGGATTAGCTCTGCTCTTCTGGAATATTCTGCCCACAATCCAGCAGATAGCTGAGCATTCGCTGGGTGTATTATCATGAACCATCTGTTAGTGAAACTGCCCCAGTAACCCCCACCCAACACACACAGACAGATACTGCCATAGAGCACAGCTACATATTTTATCCATGCTGCATGTGTGTGTCTGTAGCCAGCGGCTCACATACAGAGAGTCACTCTACTGTAACATATTTAGTTTAATCTTCAATAAGACGAGCTGATCTCATGTTTTACGTAACATCCCTGCGCACATTTAAACACACAGACAGATGCAAGTACAAGGACAAACTGACAGCATTAAAACCATCCATTCATATGTTTCAGAGGCAGGAAACGTCACCATGTACTGAATGCAGATTTGTAGAAGTCTATCTACAAAGACATAAAAAAATGGAGATTACAGTGTGTGTCGGGGCCGTTTTCCCAGAGAAGCTTAGCAGCACCTTTGATATAGTTTAACCAGCTATAGCAGGTCCTAATATATATTCATGTTACAGTGCTTATAATAATATTAACCGTCCTTTCCCCTTTTATTTCGTTTCAACATTGAATCATGGCCAATTTAATTAGTCTTTTTAAAGAGAATTTAAAGAGAAAGACTCATGTCAAAGTGAAAACAAATTTCAAATGTCAATTAAATAAAAATATAAAACACAAAATAAGTGACTGCATCAGTTTTCACCTCCTTCAGGTCAGTATTTAGTACTTTTGGCTGCAGTTCAAGCATTGAGCTTGTGTGGATAGGTTTGGACAATTTTATCTCATTCTTCCTTTGAAAAACTACTCAGGCTCTCTCAAGCCCTTTTAAAATCCTCCCACAATTTCTCAACTGAATTGAGGTCTTGGCTCTGACTCGGTCACTCGTCTTTAAACCATTTCTGCTTTCGCTTTATGCTTTTGATCTTGCTTTAAAACAAATCTTCTCTAAAGTCACAGCTCTCTTTCAGGCTGCTTCAGGTTGTCCTCTGGGATTGTTCTATACTTTCCTGCATTCATTTCACCCTCTACCTTTACAACCCTTCCAAGACTTGCTGTGGAGAAGCAGTCCCACATCATGATGCTGCCACCACCATGCTTCACAGTGGATGTGGTGTGTCTTTGATGTGTTTGGTGTCTTTCAACAACAACAGTCCAAAGCACCTTCTTTCAGTTTTCAGTTCTTTCAGTTTTCAGTTCTTTCAGACTTTAGCGTCTCCCACTAGCAAACTCCAGTCGAGATTCAACGGAAGTTCTTTTTTAACAATGGCTTAAAAGGGGCAATAAAAGAAAAACAATTTCAAGGGAGGTGAATACTTTTTATAGGCGCTGTATGCAAAAGAGACAAGACTTTACATTGCAGGAAGATCTGCGCTGGCAAGGGCTTTATTGCAAAAGTTCAAAGCAGATTTTGCAAAGCATGGTATGTTGTTTTTGTATCGTCTCCTGTACAAACAAGAAATAAACACCTTCATTAGCGCTGCTGCGGCCTTCAGACTCATGACTGCGACAGATTCCCGCTTGCGTCGTCGTGGCAGCCGGTTGATGGCGGAGCGGGAGCTGGAAAATGAGCAGAGCGATGCGGTGCCGGGTGTGATGGGAGTTTGCGGGACACTGAAGCCGTCTACTTCTTCCACCATGCGGAAGGCACGACCCCGAGCCAGGGGGTCTACGATCTGCGCACAAGCACACGAACACACACACACACACACACAGTACGTACATGTCGGTTCACCACAGCTTTGTTTCTAGTTTCAGTTGGCAAGCCACATACAAAAGGAAACAGCAGTGAGCAGCGAGGATGCACAAAACACATCTGAGCTGGGGTTTGACTGATGGATCCGGTGAGAAGGAGCTTCCTCCTAAAGGTGCTTAAAGCTGAGGTCGCAGCATTTCGTTTTTGTGACACTGGCCTCAAAATCCATACTGGCATATTCAGCATAATTTAATTCAAGCGGTCTGAGAGGAAACTAGACTCCTGCGTCGCTCTCAGGCTTCTTTTCCAGGCTTTAGAAAATCTAAGCCATGACAGGAGAGTGTAGTTAATCGAAAAGCTTTTCATCCAGAACAGATAAGAGATTATGAAAAGTTACAAAATCCATCGTGGGCATAAGGACTTCCACTCAGGAGAGCTGGGTTTTTATCCCATTGGATGCCACAAGTAAATGATTAATTTAAACTTGACTGAATTATGTTTTTGGGGTTTTTTTTTTTTTAAATTGTTGTTAGTTGTCCCCCCCTTCTGACTACACCAGCTTTATTTGGCAGGTTTCAATGATAGAAAACTAATATGCTACAATCGCTATTTGGTAATTTCAAGTTCTACCAATAAATATTAAACCTGCTGTTTATTATTTGCACATTGTTATGCTTTGCAATTAACAGCCGTTATCTGTCTTCTATTACACTATGCAAATTTACACATTACAAAACATTTTACATAAACAGACGCATTCTCTGGCTACTACGCTTACAACATGGGTCTATGCTAACACGCTAGGAGCTAAAAGAGATTTTACAGAGTGAAATTGTCAACAACAAAAAAAACTTCAGGTGCCTTATTTGCTTTGACATGGGAAAGATTCCCATTGACAGTTGTTAGTGCATGCAGTTAATTTTTTTCTAGATAAAGAAAGCAAGCTAGCCAGTTAGCTAATTAGCAAAAACATTTGTTCTCAGGAAACAAATAGCTAAAACTATAAATAACTGATGCACACTTTAATATACGCTTGTCATATAGAGATCAGAAAAAAATCAAATAAGATAATAATCACATTAAAAACATTATATATTATTATTATGTAATTAATAATACTAACAGTTATACACTACTACTTATATATTGTGCCTTTGAGTTGATTGTTAATTGTGGTTAGTCATAGGGAAGTTAGACATCTTTACAAAGACTTGGCTTCATGCATCGGTCTCATCATCTCATCAGTTGAACCCCGGGCAAGACGACAAAGCAAAGAGGTGAGGCGAGCACTGACAGACGGACGTGACATAAAGTAAAATAGCGAAAGAGTGAGGGAGAAAAATGGTGATGGAGCAAAAGGTGAGTAAATGTCCCATCTACGTCTCCATCCCTCTGAGGTGCCCGTGGTGCTGGCCTACCCTCTGCATGCCATAGTGGTGGTGACTGGGGTGGAGGGGTGGGAGGTAGAGGGGAGGAGGGGTCTCAGTGCTGGCCAGGGAGAGATTGTCTTGGCTGTGTAGCTCCATCTCCCTCATCACCTGCGGCTTCAGACCCCCGTACAGATGGCTGCAATGCTGCAGGCTCTTCCTCCTCCATCGCTGGGTGCTGTCGCTGTCCTTGCTCACCCCGAACCAGTCAGCCGTGCCCCTGGGAACAGAGAGAGCAGGCTCCGGTTAGTGAAAACGGAATAGTCTGGTATGTTTGACGGACTCTGGAGGGGTTCGTGAGAAATTAGATGCACACAGCAATCAAGAGAAAATTGTGTGTTTTCTAACAGAAGACGCTTTGACATGTCACAGCAGGAAAAGCACCGGTGTAATCAGTAACGGACCCACTGGAATGGCTCGGCGGGACATTTAACGGAAGTGGGTCATCGTTAGAGTTGTTTGTTCCACTTGTGCTTTCCTTGCTATGACAAGTCCACAGTGAAAAAGGTTTATTCTTTGACAGACTGAACTCTGTTGATTAGCACTACAGCATGCTGATTAGTTGATTGATTGTTGGGGATTAGTTTAATAGATAACTGGGTCACCTCTTTGGTGGTTTCCCACTAACGCAGAGTAAAAAGACCATGAAAGCAGCTTGATTCAACCCAACTCAAACCCACAAAATCTGCCAGAAACTTGGGTGTCATGACTGATGACCAACTAACCTTCATGGTGCCTCTATTGCTCGGTCATGTCGATTCACCTTGTACAACATCAGGAAGACCTTTCCTGTCTGTACATGCAGCACAACTCCAGGTACAAGCTCGAATAATATCACACATTGACTACTGCAACTCCGTATTGGCAGGCCTCCCTGTATCCACGGTCAAACCTCTGCAGATGATCCAGAATGCAGCAGCACGTCTGGCTTTCAACCAGTCAAAAACAGCACATCTCACCCTGCTGTTCAGATCACTTCACTGGCTTCCAGTTGCTGCCCGCATCAAATTCAGAACTCTGACACTTGCTTACAAAACCACAATGAGAACAGTTCCCTCCTACCTGAACTCTCTCATTCAGGTCTACACTCTCTCCCGCTCACTACGCTCGACCAACAAAAACCGCCTGTTACAACCACCACAACAGGGTCAGAGGTTGATAGCTCGACTCTTCTCCTCTGTGGTTCCACGGTGGTGGAACGAGTTACCGAACTCTGTACAATCTGCTGAATTCCTCTCAGTCTTTAACAAAAGACTAAAGACCAGTTCTTCACTGAACACCTTTGCACTTGACTATGCTATAACCGTGTCTCAGAAGACAGTACGGCAGCATTTTGAACTTTGGAAGGCCAACCCTAACAATGTTAAATGCAAACTCTGTATGCAATAGTTTGCTTGTCATTCGACAACACTGAATGTGACAGGAAAATGGATTAATGGGTTCAAGTCCATGTCGGCTTTTTTATAGCAGGCATCAATTTATGTTAACCAGTTTCATTTGTTTACAGATTGTTTTAATGTTTTAAGTGAGACAAAACAGCTTGATTTCAACAGAAATACGCTTCATATGAAAAATCAACCGTATGCAATTGAAACAGGCTGCCACTGAAATCCTACATCACATGCAGTTGTCTTTGATTGTTATTTAAATGTTTAAAACATGTGTTTGCAATGTTGAAGTGGTTGAAATCTTGACTTAAACTCATGTCTGTGAATTTCCAAAATGACAAGTAGGAAAAAAGGAACAAATAGTCAGATCTTTGAATTTCACAGCCGAATCTGATTCAAATGACAAAATTCTACTACAGCCCTAAAACGAACTAAATTTGATTATTTCCATACAACCAATCAGAAACAAACTAATGCAGTTATCCTGGATGAAAGTAAAGTGACTTGACAATAAAGAATCAGGGTGAAATGTGGGTCACAACATGCACAGCTACAGCTCAGGCCATTAAACAAAGGTCTCTTGTGCAACATGACAACATAAAAGAGTTCCTTCTTGTATTTTCATTTCTTCTCCATCTCATGGTATGTGAGCATGTTTGATTTCATAGACACTTGAAGATCCAGCTTTGAGAGGCTGGATGACGAATACTGTCTTGTTTTCTCACACAACTTGTTGCCTTGGGCAGAGAAGATGCAGCTGTTCCTTCATATTCCCACAGTAGATGACCTGACATGGCTGCGTGTGTGTGTGTGTGTGTGTGTGTGTGTGTGTGTGTGTGCTACAGTTCCACTCAGTAAATGTGCATCCAGTGCCTGCGTGCCAGGCTGTGTGTTAACCCATCAGGACGGGGGGGAGGCCACGCTCGGGAAACTGTTTGGAGAGCAGAGCATTCGGTAATAAACACTCAGCACTCATCATCAAGAAAAACGCCAGCTGGGGAAGCCTTTTAAGGCTGCGCAGGGGCCATGTGGGGGCGGCGCAGCCCTGATTGTTGTCCCTCCAGAGAGGAACGTCTTAGAAGGAGGACACAGGTTTGGGAAAACTGAGAAAAGGAGTAGGATTCAGAGTGGGCCTCATGTAAACAGATAGAACAGAGACTGACAAAAAAGACATAGGAGGTCCCAAAAGTGGTTTAGATATGATTGTATTCGATCAGGATTTCCACTCTGATGCAAAAACTCTGCCACGCTCTGAATAGAAGCTTATTCCGGGCTTGAGGACATTTGTTTGTTTAGATAAGTGACTATTTGTCTGTTTGCGCACATGCACTGACAGGCACACATGTCATATTCACCCACACGTAACATCAGTAAAACATTCACCGCTGCTTGACGACAGTCCAAAACAATCACACACCACAGAGCGAGGCAGCGTTAAGCCACAGGAATTAGCATCCGTATCCTCCAGGTAAGGCTGGTACGCATGGAGCAGCAATCTGCTGTTCTGTAATTACAGGCTTACGCAGTATTCATTTCATCAGGGAGAGAGGGCCGGAGGGCAGAGCTTTGTACAATCTAAACAAATGCTGCCACTGAACAAACAAAGAGAACAAATAGTGGGGGTAAATACGAGCACTGACAGTAAGTGTTTACTGACTTCTGATAAATCTATCTGCAGCATTTAATGTTGCGTCAAAGGTTAAGCTGATACATAAGTTTACCATCAGTCAGTGTTTATTAACTAAAAAACGCACGAGATTACGATTCACATATTGATAGTTAAAGTAAGAGAAGTCAAAACGGTCATTTAATAGTGGCGACGTTTGACCACTGACTCAAAGCAAGGCATTGCACTTACAGATTAATTAAACGTTCAGGTAACGTCAGACACAAATATTATACTTTTAGCTATTTTACAGAAAAGGTTTGTTTTTTTATTTTCAGATTTAATACAGAAACACACACAAAGTTGTAAAAATGTGCATATTTATCACTTAAACTCACCAACATTACATAAAGTATTAATATTAGGCTGCATGCTGAGCCACATATATAAATATTACGGGATCAATAATGAGCTAATATATGCAATATTAGGATTACAGGAGCTGTTCTACTGCCCGTTTTTATTATCCTTGATATGTTAATTAAAAGTAATTTAGTTTGTTGCTGATACAAATATGTACCTTTACTTTGGTGAAATTTTAAAAACAGCACTTTTACTCCTAGATGATTTTAATGGTGTTGCTACTTTCACTTAAAGGGTTCAAAGGGTTTAGAAAATACAGCTTCTGCAGTTGTTGCACACAGTTAGTTAACATATTTGCACAGTTAGTACGTGTCAGATTTGCTGTCCCGCTCCAACATATTTGACAAAATGTGCTTTAGAATTGCCTTCTCCACCTTGAAAGGACTAGTTCAACATTTTAGAGAACAAACTTTCTTGCTGAGTTAAATGAGAAGACTGATCCTGCTCACATCTGTCTGTTCACTTCATCCAGCCACTGGTTAGTCTAGCTCAGCACAAAGACATAAACAATGAGCCTAGCCTAAAGAAGATAACTGCACCTTTAATACCAAAGAAGAAAAATCCCTCCATGGTCATTGATTTAACCTTAAAACATCCTCTGTGTGTATCAAACTTACATATTAAGGTGCTTTTTCTAATGAGATGGCTGAGATGTAACGCTACCTGGTTGCTTCTTTCAGAATGTGCAGATCTATGAAGTTCACTCAGCCCTTCACAACTTACTGCAGCTGGAGCACACCAACTCACCGACAACTCTGGTCAAACACTTTAAAGACATTCTTCACAACAAAATGGCAAGTTTTTAATATGAGACTAATTAGGGTGACCAAACGTCCTGTTTTCTCAGGACATGTTCTGTTTTCACGTCCTGTCCTGGCCGCCCTGGTTGTTTTTTTTATAAAGTGATGAAAATGTCCTGGTCTTGTCCTGGAGGAGGCATACTTTAAATGTTCTGAAATTATAAAGCATCTTTGAGTCTTGTAGTTGAATCGTAACACCTGGATTGAGGGTCTTCAAGAAACTTAAGCAAGTCCAGTTGTTACCCCCCAATTGAAACCGAAACTCAGGTGTTAATGGCTCCTTAAGGATAGAAGTATCTGGAACTCTCAACTAGTCAGTCAGAACTGATGAAGCTTCTTGGATGAGAGGTGAAACGTCTTCAAGAATGTCAAGCAAGTCCAGTTGCTGCGACGAAACTACGAGAATAACCATGACCTGGATGACTGAGAATCTTCACAGGCAAGGCACCTTTGAGTAAACTTTGAGTATCATTTGAGTATGTAATTGCCGGGGCGAGCGTCCTGATTTTCAACAATCAAAATATGGTCACCCTAAGACTAATGCAGCCATACATGAAGAGAAACTGATTTAGAAGAACACTAATGACAAATAAAATGACATGTTATCAAGATAAAAACATTGTTCTTAAATGTGCATATGTAAGTTAAAGCGGAACAACAAGACATTGCCTCTGGACGGAGCCAGACTCTGCTAGAAAGCAAGTAGAAGAGATGGTTCATGCATTATATGGAGATGTTAGCAATCAGAAAAAGTTCAGTAAAACCCAACATACAGGGCTAAAAGCAATCCAAAACATGCACGGCTAGTCTCGGCTAAATCCTTTATTTAATTTTTTTTTTAAAAACTTAATACCCCACCAAAGAAATGAATCACATCAGCAGCACTGAGCAGCTCCATCCACTGTCCAAAGCATCCCAGGTTGGACTATTTACTCTGCTCTGGTCTGCTACAGCACACTCACCTGTCCAGAGAGCTCCAGGAGGGGTTCAGGGTCTGGGTCATACCTGATTGGGGCGGGAACTATAGAGCTCCATCACCAGCGCTGTCCCCACTTACCCCCCGACCCGTATTAAACCCTGATCCGCTGGATGCAAACTGATCCTCCGGAGATCACACATACAATGTTCTATAAGGGGATTTCCTGACATCCAGGGCAGCAATACCTCGCTGTTACGCAAAGAGCGGAGGATAAACACGCGTCCAGCCTCTGTTAAACATCAGCGTCCTGCTCAGCGAGTTCCAGAGTTAATCAAAGGTTAAGAGGGAAAGCCGGCGCTGATCTCCTCAGTCAGACGAGAGAACAGATCCGTAAAGAGGGCTTCCAGTTTTTCTTCCAGCTGGAAATGCTCATTGAGCGCACAATGAGGCTGCAGGCTGCGGGAGGGTCTTGCGTTTCCTGAACTTGTGTCACCAGCGAGGAACAGAAGTTTCCGTAGGACTGTGTCGGCGGCTGGCGGGCCTCCCAGTGTCCCTCCTCGAGAGTTCACGTCAAAGGATGTGACCTACTGAGCAAAGAAGACAGCAGCTCTGGTCCTTGTCAAACTGAACACTCCCCTCATTCAGATCTCCAACAATCACCAGCAGTGAGGTCGTTCCTTCCGTCCCTCTGTCTGTCTGTCTGTCTGTCTACCTTGTTTTGCAGGAGGACATGTAAACAGCAGTTCTCCCTCTCAGCTCTCCACACGGGAAGTGGCCGATTACAAGGAGGGAGAGAAGACAGATCATCATACACATTAGGAGGGAGGAGAGGTGGAGGGAGGGCACTGGGACATGCCTGAACACGACACTAACACACATATATCCTCCCACACTCGGAGCAGAAGCACCGCAGAGGTTTAGTTTCTCCCGAATCACAGCTTGTAGCTCAAACCCCACCTCAAGACGTTTGTGTCAGCGTGAAATAGAAGTCCAATTGAGCGTGTGAACTTCAGCTTAGACACCCGTCATTATGAGCATCGGCGTGACTGATAAATTATCATCTGTTTAACTCCTGATCTGTCAAACTAAATGGCTCTTTAACATGAAAAACGACTCATAAACAGCGTCCTCGAGATCAACAAAACCCCACAGTGTCCTCCCGGATATTGACTGCAAGTCACACACACTTTGTTTGAATGGTAAAAGATTTATCTCAGATTTGTGAACTCTTTTCAGGGCAACGTACCTACGCCAACCTCCACAAACTCTCTCAATCCCACTCATTTTCCCGCAAACATCAAACACATCAACTCTTTTTTTTTCACTCAAATGCAAAGCTAATAAACCCCGGCGTGATAAAGTTAAGACGTTCTTTGAAGAAGAGCTTCGCCAGGTTTTGGTTTTGGCTCCGTGTTCAAACATTTACATTCAATTTAACGCCGTTTCAGGAGCTGCTTTGATGTGGCCTGTATGAGTAATTGTATTATTTTGTCTGCCTCAAACACCAGTGGTCCTGTGTGCCACCTGGACCGACACTGATACACCGCGTATGTGCATTCTTCATGTGTCATAGACAAAGCATCACAGCTGGGGCACACAAAGAGCACCGTGCTTATGGGACTTTTTTTTTGCAAAAACTCACTCAATGCACACACAAAGGGGGGTAAAATGTGGTTAAAGTTGTTAGTTATCCTCAGTCTTTTGATGTGTGGTGCACCTCAGTTCACAGATATTGTGTGAGTAAGTTGTGTTTTCATGTTTCCTCAGACTGCCTCGTGCAGTTCAGGTTCTATCAAGAAATGGATCGCTCTCCCACGGAGGCTTTTGTCTTGACGCAATAAAAATCTCATTCCTGTTTTATTTGTGCTGAAAACATCTGACATTACATTGTTTTCTTCGTGCCTGGATTAACAGAATCCATCTGGCCATCTGGGAGTAACAAAAAAATGGCAAAATAATATGGCAACGCAGCAGTGATTTAGTTTGTACGAGTCGAAATCCCTTTTTTTAAATCGGAATTTCAATTTTGAGCAATCATAAAAGAAATTGTACATATCTTAATATAGGTGTTAGAAGTGCACGTCACTTTCACAAGTCTAAAATTCAGTACATATCAGTGACTTAAATAGAATTTTAGAGATCTAGAATTCCACTAATAATATCTGTAATTTAAGAACAGTTTAATAATCAACACTGCTGCTAGTAAGAAATCCATCCATCCATTATCTATACACCGCTTAATCCTCATTAGGGTCGCGGGGGGCTGGAGCCTATTCCAGCTGACTTAGGCGAAGGCAGGGGACACCCATCAATCTTAGAGACAGACAACCAAGCACACTCACATTCACACCTATGGACAATTATAATCACCAATTAACCTCAACATGTTTTTGGACTGCGGGAGGAAGCTGGAGAACCCGGAGAGAACCCACGCTGCACGGGGAGAACATGCAAACTCCACGCAGAAAGATCCTGGTGCCCTGGACTCGAACCGGCGACCTTCTTGCTGCGAGGCAGCAGTGCTAACCAACTGCGCCACCTTGCAGCCCTCATTTCTACTAGTATTAAAATAATTGTAGATATGAAGAATGAACCTTTTGAGCTGTGAGAAATGAATCGTAAATATCTTTAATTAAAATTGCATCTACCCAAAATGACATTATGTTGGCTTTGTTATTCTAACTAGTCCAAAAGCAGCAGCAGTTATCTAAATTTGCTCTTACTAATGCAACATCAGTAACTTCTGAAGTTAACAGGCTGAACTTGTTAGTGAACAGTTTCCCGTTGTCACATCCAGGAGTTGCTTTGCACCTGGTGAATGTAAGTTTACTCTGCATTTTAAATTCCAACCAGCCTCTTTAGCTGCTATATGCTCGGTTATGTTCACTAGTTGTAGCTATCTTTATCCGTTTCGTGGCTTTTTTAAAATGAAAATATGTTTTTGGAATGAAATCAGTAGAGAGCTTTGAACTAAACAATGAGCTGAAAGATGCTAAAACCGTATATAGAGTTGAGAGGAACTGCAGCTGAGCCGTAATTATCTGCGAATTAGTCACCAAAACCGACTTCTTTGACTTTATATAAAGCCCTTTGATTCGCTGTGATAAAAGTAAATTGGACCATTTTCCCAGCTGTAGATGTGGTCAGTTAAATACCACCAGGGAATGACAAGACGCTTATGAAAAGTGTTTTGACCATACTTATGAGTTTTACAGTAGCTTTGGGGGCTCCCTTTTTTTTTAACCAGCATATTACAGAATCATTGTGACAGCTGGTATACATTACTGTTAATATCCTATCATCTAGCTTTCTCTCTCTTTAAGCTTGTAATAATACTTTTATTGGACATTATCTTATATTTGCTCTATCTACGAGCTCATTTGACCCCAGCTTGACGTTTATACTGAAACACAGGATTCCTAATCAAATGAAAACTAATATGTTTAATGACTCATGATACAAGTACTGATCATTAGATTTGAAATGACTCAGCCACCATTTGGGTCATGACTGCTGACTAACTTTTAGGTCTCTATCCACAGCATCTGTGAGAGCTTCAGGTCACATCCAAAGACATTATCAAAGCGCTGTCATTTCCACCTCTCCTGTACCTGATGATCTGTTTGGGTATAGACGAGCGCCGTCTGGTCAGTATTTTGGGGATGCAGGATCGCCTTCGGATGGTTGACACCCTCCTGGGGCCCCTCTGGCCCTTCGGGGGAACCGTGTTGACGCGCTCAAAGCGAACCTTTTTCTCACTACATCGGTATACGAGGCAGGGAGGCAGTCAGGAAAAGCAGAAGGTAAACAAGGCGAAAACCAAAGAGAAGGGAGGACAAGAGAGAAGAAACAGAGCAAGATTAGTTTGAGTAAAATCAGAAAGGAAGCAGAGCATCAATTAGTTTTGTTAACGATTTATGAGTGCAGAGGAATTATTAGAATTAGTAAACAAGTTCTAGCAGCTGGAGAGTATCAGCGCAGAGGAAAGCAGAGGGCCTTGGTTGAGTATGTCTATATTTGTGCATGTGTGTCTGTTGGAGTGTAACCTCTTGATGGACTGTGTGATGGAGGGAAGTCTCTCCAGAGGAGGTCTGAGGTAGTTGTTGGAAGTTTCCAAGGCAGCGATGCAGGTCTGCGGGTTTTCCCCCGGCATGCTGACGCTGCGCAGACGCTTCACCGGCTGCAACGCACAAAAACACACCGACACGGGATACAGTCATCCTCTAAGTTACATGAATACGAGAAAGCGTGTTAGATGAACAAGTAAAAGCTCTGTAAGTGTGATTAACTAGAGGCATTTGAATTTGCTCAGTGATCAGTGTGACAATTCAAATCACGTGACACTAGTAACCTCAATCTGCTGAAGAGAAATGCTGTTGAAAGCTTGACAAAAAACAAGTAAATGGTAAAAGTAATGTATTTTTTTTTCTGGCTAACCTCATGACTGTCGTGTTGACAGTAAATTCCAGTGGCGATTTTTACTCACGCCCTTCTCGTCATCCTTAACTGTGACTGTAATCCCCTCCCGGCGCTCTGCCCTGTGTTTGTGTTTGAGTGCGGTTACCTGGGTGAGCGTCGGCGTGTCGTCTGGCGTCAGCTGGATGGTTGGGATGTCCAGTTTGAGCCATGGTGGCTTCTTCCTCTGGAGGCTGCTGTTCCTGCTGCCTGGCTCATCCATGTTCCTCACCTCCCCCTACACCTGCCAGCTGGATGACACACAGCAATAAAGATGTGAGTTTGTGGGAGAATTCACACAGTCAGAGTGCAGTCACAGACACATGACGGTAAACGTTTCTGAACTGTCAAAACGAAACTGACCAGCTTTGCTGAGTAATTACAGGCACCGACTGGACAGCATGTGCATATAATCAACAGTAATCCACGTCTCCCCGTGGTGTGGGCTCAGACAGCGTGGAGGCAAACGCCAGAATAAACAAACTGCTTAATCCAAATGTTAAATGCCACTAGTCTGGCAGCAAGTTTGAGCGTCTTCTTCCTGCATCACATTGCAGAGTGATACTGAACTAGTGTGATTTAACTCAGTGGAGCTGGAGCACCATATTGGTCCTCAAGTGAATGTACATTGTGTAAATGTTTAATGTATCTGATTGTGTTTTTTCCTCAACAAAAGAATAAGGCTGCAAAATAGCTTCTTAAAATACACATACTGCTCATAGCAATACAAACAAGGATGCACTTGTTTTCCTTTTACTGTCACAAAGTGCTTTCTCAGAGGGAATGTTTGTAATTTGTCTGGTTTAAATTAATAAATTAGTCAGGCAATGTAGTACGGCTTATAGTAATGCAATTTTTGTATTTAAGTCAGGGTTTGGTAAAAGTGTGTAGCAAATAATATTAAAGGGATCTTAAAATTAAGACTAAAGCACCCTTCCACACTCACCACTGTGATCTCTATAAACTGGTGACGTGGCCCTCTCTTCATACTCGGCTGGTTTCATTTCCTTTACAAGTCAATTCAGGGCAAGACACCTCCCTACTTGTCCTCTCTTCTTCGTGTCACCCATAATTCGTATCATACTAGGTCTAGTGAATACATCAAGCTCGTCACCTTCAAGCTTAAAATCCAACAGATTGCAGCTGACTGTTGCTCCTTCTGATCACGTCAGACTTTACTTACACACTTACTTATATATACACACACACTTTCTTACACCTCATGCACATCTTTGCTCACTCACATGCATATGCTCTGATGCTTCTTACTTGTTTACTTTTGTTCTATGTTATGTTCATGTGTCTATCTGTGTCTGTAATTTCCATGTGTATTTGTTCCTGCTGGCGCCTCTTGGCCAGGTCATGTTTGCAAATGAGAACTGGTTCTCAAACATTTTTACCTGCTAAAATAAAGGTCAGATAAATAAATAAAGTGAGTTAGATACATTTTAACATTAAACTTACTGGGTTAATGTCTGCTGCTGCAATTGCGCTACACAAACAACAGTGACTTGACTTTTATGCAATCTTATGCTTCTCTATTAATTTACCCAAATCCAAACTCATTTATTTTAAACTCAGCTGGAATCAATGTGTGTAATGAGCCGAGCTGCACTGCTGTCTGTTCGCTCTGATTTAAAACTTGACTGCTCCAGGTGAGGCTCGAACTCACAACCTCGGCATCGCTCCGCTGGTTACTGCCTTATAAGTACCGCGCGCTGACCGATTGCGCCACTGGAGCCTCCACACAGGAGACAATCTAGCAGAGTTTTGGACGGGCTTTAGTGTAGCTGTGCTTCAACACCACAAGGTGGCAGTAGGCTCCTCACCCACAGAGACACACAGAAGCCATCGATGAACGGAGATGCTGCTCAGAGTGCTGACATTCTTTAGATGAAGCGGTCTAAATGCAGCAACCACCTTTTACCAGACAGCACCGGATAAAAACGCCTCCACTCGACCTGCTGATTGCTGGTGAATGACTTTTAAAACATTTGTAGAGGGGGGAGTAGAGGGGTTTTCCTGTTTAACTGCTTTAATGGAAGTTGAATGAGAATAAATGAGACAACTCCTCGTGTCTAGCCAATGAGCCGTAGCCAGCAGCTAGTGAGAGTCTTTGCTGTGGCTCCTTTTTATATGACAAACAAAAAAAGAAAAAAAAAAACAGTCATCCTTTCTTCTCTCGTCTGGTGATGCGCTTTAGAGCCGCTGCGCACGTCAGGTGAAGCCACAGCACAAAACCTCAGCACCTTCCTGCTGCTTATTGTGTCACAGGCGTTCCGTGGCAACAACAAAGGCCCTGAGAATCTCTTCATCTGATGCTGTAACATGCAGAAGCTTTAACCACCGCTAAAAAAGAGACAACACAAAGTGCAACTGTCCCTTTTTATTTCTGTAAAGCACATGATGCAGCTTCTGACTATAACTGAGGCCCATTTGCAACTCACAATTCAAAGTCGTTTTGTAACAAGTGGGCCATTGATTTTGAACAGAGGAGTACAGATGGACGAACCTTCACATTTAGAGTTTGTCTGCTGGAATAAAAACAGCTGCCGTCGGCAGATTTGATCAACTAATTAAGCCTAATTTTAGTTTCATAATTTTCGGGAAAATTCCTCTCTGTTTCCAATGAACCCTATTAAAGTTCTAAATATGCACAAGAAAGATCCGACATAATAGAGAGCTACAAACTTGAGTCTAGCATTGCACGATAATCGTTGGCAGGAGAGGATAAGTGAACAATCCGTTTTCTTATACTTATTGCATTTATTAGATCTGGAATACAATCTTGTCACAATGTGCTGCCGGGAAGCCTTGGGTCCTGGCATTCATGTGGATGTTACTTTGACATCCACCATCCTTCATCCTTCCTGTTTGCAGACCACGTACACCCCTTCATGTCACCAGCACTCCCAGCCAGCATCAGCCTCTGTGAGCAGATTGTTGGTGCCACACCACAAAATACAACTCAGGAACACAACGAATCCCCCTTTTCCACCAAGAAGAACCAGGTGCTAGTTCGTTGCTGGTGCTAGTTCCTGTGCTATTCAAATCTCGCACCTCCTAAGAAGCTGTTTGGTTTTCCATTGACAAGGAGCCACGTTAACGTCACTGCATACGTAGCCGTTTACCGAACAACGCCATACGGAAGTCCACACAAGACTCCAGACTAACTTTTTTTTACCAGTGCGACCCTCTTGGACACACTTCCCACCTTGTCACAGACAAAACATATGACTTGCTGAACATTTTCTTGTCAATAGACACCACAATTTACAGATATTGCCTGAATGCCCCACACTGTAGGCTGCGGTGTTGGTGGCCGCAGTGCTCAGAAAGTTGTGGGTAAAATGACTTTAAAAAGAGTAAATGAGGGCGTTCTAATGTCAGATTTGTCCAAGATGAAACCAAGTGATTTTTTCTCATGCAGTCTTTTCTATGAGCGTAAAAAACAGCGCATGTAGGTGCACTTCGTTTTTCAAGAGAAGACCGCTGAAAAAGACCGCAAAGACCGCAGACACAATTGTACCAGATTGTACCAGAAAGGGCACAAGGCCGTGGAGGTTCTATGTCCATACTCTGACAGTTTAGAGCTGTTTCGGTGGCATAACAGAGACTTACACAATAATATAGCCCCTGGCTGTAGCACACTGCTTTGGTGAGTCATGGAGGACACAGCAAAATAGCACATTTTCCAAACCTCTAGCAGGATTACGCCACTAAGTCAATAAACTACTCTGTATTAAAATGTTACTCCTTTACGTCATTACTTCAATTAAGAAACTTTATTCGGACTATAGAGCTATTGAGGGTGAACACATGAGCAACCAAAGCTATGTTTGCCCATACTGTCTACCTACAACCAGCTACCTGTTAAAACACACATTCTGACAAGCCTACTTGGATGAAATCCTGTTTCCACAACAGGACTTCCCTCCTCAGGTCTTGTTACAAACACAAACTTGAGTCATGTAATTCAGGGAATTTAGACACACACGCTAGCTTTTCCTTCATTTTGCCTTGCATGCCTGGCTATGTGCCTCTTTTTTTTACCTCTTTCACAGGAATTCGTAATAATTCCTTAAGCTCGCTTTGTTTGACACATTGAGAAACCGTCGTAGTGCGGTGCAGGTCATTGGAAAAATCAGGTTTCAATGACAGTGTAATTGTCACGTTCTTCCTGAAAGCACTTTGGGGAGGTGGTTTCAATGTCGCGATTGATGTGGAAGTCAAAGCTGGTCCATGTTAAATATATTACCAAAAACATGTTGGATTTAAAATGGCACGTTTGTTTCCGTGCATGTTGCTGAAAGTATGAAGGTTCTGAGGTTTATTTTCAATCACAAACATTCCCACATAAAAAGATAATTTGTTCCTTTAATTTTATCCATAACCTGGAACTTTAATTACGTTTTTGAGTCTCCAATTTAATGATCTGCCTTTAATGAGTTAAACTTCTCTTTTTTCAAATGTATCTCTCTGTTCATGTTACGAAAAAGGACGCTTAATGTGCAAAAATGTGTCTCCTGCAGCTCATTCCGAGACAACATTAGCGTTTCTCCAGTCCTGTTACGTCTTGGGCCAAATGGAAGCCATTGTGAACAAATGAAGGGACCATTAGTGGATAATAGGACATCTGCATGGGGCTCTGGTGAGACGTAATGAGCGACCACCAACGAGGAGCTCCTGCAGATCTCAGCTGTGAATCATTCTGTGATTCACGCCTGTGAGCGAAATTACAGGCTCCCCTCTCTTGCCATGAAGCCATTAGCCAAATAATAATCTTCCATCAAATGCGGCGCTGGAGTCGATATTCACACTTCTGGCCAAGTCTAACGAGCTGAAAGGTAGTCAGCGACGGCAGCTGGACAACGTCTTGATTCAGGCTGATAAAGAAATGATGGGTTGTGCTTCCAAAACTCCAACACAGACAGACGCAGCACAACTTTAAGGGAAATATCTCTCTTTGGATACGCTCACTTGTCAAGTACACTCAATTCTTGTGTCTATTTTCCACCGAAATGGTCTCATTCTATTTTGTGCTGCGTTCACTCTCAGGCAAACAGCCTTTGATAGCGATCTTGTGCATTTCCCAGGAGCTGCCTACAGAACAGGTGTGAACTTGTGGCTCTTAGCGAAAGGTGTGAGTCTGGACAAATAAAGAGTTTGATTACACAACTGCAGATGGGAGCAGTAGCTCAGTTAGAGCACGAGGTGAGCTTCCATGTAGCTCAACAGAGCTGTCAAACACACTATGGCCCGATGAATAATGTACTGGTCCAATGAGGTGGGGATGTTTGGTTTGGCTAAAACAAACTCTGATCTGTTTGTCCAGTCGGTTTATTTTGAAAGCAGTATTGTAGATTTTCATGAAAAGTCAGAAGATCGTCACACTTCATTCAGGATCATATAGACTGCAGGTAAAAAAAAACTTTGGTTCTAACTGAAATGTTTTATTAAAACTGCTGCAACATCAAACACAAAACCCAAATATCCATCCATCCATTATCTACACCATAGGCTCCAGCCCCCCCACAACTCAAGTGAGGATGAAGCTGTGTATAGATAATGGATGGATGGAACAGTGTGATAGTGAGTGTATACTGATCAGTTACAATTACAGCTACCTTATTGGACATCCCTAGTTCAGATTGATTGGCTAGTTGGTGAAACTGCCAAAGATTAATCAATTGGTGCAGATCTCAGATTGTCCAGTATTTTGGTTTATGTCCACATTACTGCAAAAAGTAATTACATGAAGTCTCCTGCCACATGCAAGATTTTCTAAAACCTAAAAAAAAAAGCCGAAAGGACCAGGAAGTTTCCTCTCAGACCTCTTAAATTACAACATGCTGAAAGGTCAGTGGGGATTTTGTTCTGCCCAAAGATGCAAAAACCAAAAAAAACTGCCTGCTCCTGTTTCAACTTAGTTTATATTGCCAGGCTGATGCTAAGTGCCTTAGACTCCTAATGCATGCCATAAAAATATTAGAGAGATTACACACAGTGGCTTTGAACTCTGAGCCTTGACTACACAAATACCTCCCAGACTTTCCTCCTGCATTCTGAAGATGCATGGGTAGATATTCTGTGCATGAAATACAGACACACTTAGGTCCAGTACTGGGTTATAGACTAAAATATGAAACTAAAGGTGGAATACACAAAGCTGAATTAGGTTCCTTTTGCCTCTCAGCTGTCAGATGCCAGTGTTTCTGCCTCTCTGTGGTCACATGTGGAAGTCTGTGCGTTCTCTTACGGTCACTGAGGATAAACACACCCCTGCAAATAGAAAAACCTTCACCAGAACAATCCACAACCACATCCTCTGCTTACTCTGTAGTGGCGATGCTCCCTGTGTGTTTCTGTGCGCACTGACATGGATTCTTTTAGCTTCTTATAAAATAAAGCATCAACATGCACAAGCGAACCTGCACACTCGCTCACATGCACAAAGTAAACACTCACTTGACAGCGCTTGCTTCAGCCCCCCCACGCTAGGTTTTTGCACTTCTCCATATGGCTAAAGATGCCGCGTGGTCCAAACTCAATCTCCTCTTTTGTCATCTCGTGTTCGACATCCGCCATTTGTCATCCCATGATCATGATCTCTGTCTTTCTCTCTTTTTTTTTTTTCTCCCCCTCTGGTTGAGTTTTCATGACAGGCAGATTAGGGGCTGTAATCCCTCCGCTGTACACCACATGACCTTGCCCTGCTGTTCGGCCACGGAGGCTCATTCCGACCCCTGATTGGACGGGGATGCCGCTGCGACGGTGTCATCTGCACCCAGCAGCGAGTGGTGACACTGATACCAAGGTATTCAACCTCAAAGCGGGGGAAGTTAAAGTTATTGTCATCACAGAATCCTGTACGAGTTCAAAGCTGAGCGTTTCCTGAGGAGGCGGGAGCAACCTGTCCATGAAAAATTCAGTAGTTCAAGACGGAACGTTCAAAGGTGTTTTTGTGAGAAATTCTAATTTCAACATGAAATGAAATCTCACCAAAAACTGTTGTCTCAGGCGCTGTCAAAATAGCTCTCACCTCAAAGGAAATACGACCTTCTGCGCAGCCCGTTGTGCCTATAGGGGACTGTGGCAGAACGGCAGAGTAATTGGATCCTCTTACATAGGGTGACATTTCCTGACGTGCCGAGACAGAATAAAACAAAGGCATCCCCTTGGCACCAGAGCAAGACTTGTCCCGACACTGCACCCTGATTCCGCTCTTTGAGGCTGAGGCAACCAGCCATCGTGGCATGAAAACTCACTGCATGTCAATAAGCCTTAATATTCAGTGGATCTTCTTGTTAAGCAGTCTGAAAACTCATCTTTGCTCTGTCTCCTTTTATACTCTAAATCTCTCTCCCTCCCCTCCCCCTGCCTTTATTCTTTCTCTTTCCGTCCTTGCATGCTTATTCCTGTAAACACAAACCTTTCATTTACTCTGCTGCTGAACATTTAATAAATTGTCAGAGGTACAGTCGGGGTTGTTGCAGGATAGTACCAATATTTGTGGATGCGAGATGCTGCATTATTTTCACAATCAGTATAAAGGAAACTTCTCCAGTTAATTGAATCAATGCATCTCTGTATAATATCTGGATCTAGAAACTTGATGGGATGAAGTGACTACTCACAAGATCACCTGCTGATCTCACCGCTGACCTACCAGCCCTGCTAGTGATGCTCAAAAACAAAAGTGTTCTCTTTTCTACTCTGTTTAGTTCACCTGGCATTTTGTCCATCACTGTATTTAATTTCACTCACCATAAGATTATTAAAGAGAAAAAGTAAAGCTCTTGAACTAACTAAAACAACCCATTAGGTTCATACAGTTTATTAAAAAAAACAGGTACGTAACCATTTCTCTTCTGTTTCTCCATTTTAGACTCTCAGACTCTCTTTTCCTTCATGTGTCAGCACTGTCAAGACGGCTCGTTTTTTGGAGTTTGCTGGTTGAACCGAAGCTGAAAACAAAAAAACATTGTCCCCGAAAGCAAATCCACAAATTGTCATTCCATTTGATTTTACTAAATTTGCATGATGGGATCATGTCTTAAAACCACTGAAGATGGTTTCATTGCAGCGTTTCCAGATTTCTATGGCTCTGCTTCGTCTGCTGAGGAAACCTGTCAGACATATTTTGCAGAATGACTCTGGTTACTGTGGCTTCATTTGTGCAGACTTTTTAAAAAAATAAAATCACATAGCTGGTTAGTTTCAGGTTCAAACAGGGACGCCACAAGAATCAATACTGCAGTTTTACAGTCGATTTCTGACAATGGTGCTAATGATGCCAAAGTGCCAAAGGTAGGCACTGTAGATAATGGACTATAGCCATGTTTTATGTGCATTTAAAGCTAAACTTCAAAAAATTCAAACTTCCCTAATTTTGCAAAAAAAAGTTTGGATGCTTGCTTGAGGTTGATTTTTAACTTTTTCACCAAGAGTTAAGGCATATAACAGGAGATAGAAACACCTTTTTTAACAGAAGTTCTGATGTAACAAACATCCAACTCAGATGAACGATCGGCTGCTTCTGCTTCAGCTCATGTGAAAGAATAATTGAAACCTGCTCGACTGAAAACAATCCCTGAAGACATTTTTGTCTCATAGTTGGCCAAGGTTTTGTTTGTTTCTTCTACTTCTTACAGTTTATTTTGCCGGCTGGCAATCACTGTTTATGACAGCAAAGTTGCATGATGTAGCCTTAATCTCGTTGTGTATGCTCCATGTAAACAATGACAATAAAATAATCTAATTGTAACCACCACCTTCTGACGACGCTACATATCCTAGTGTATTTACTCCATTCTGATCATTCAATTAAAATCTGAGGCACACACAGTGTTTTGAATAAAGCAAAAGAGTTTATTTTGAAAGGAATTTATTTGATTGATTTATTATAGGGATACATGATGTTGAATTTTTGCCAATATCCTCATTGTTGATGCCAACATATGCACACGTTTCCACCTAATTGTAGTGCATCAAGTCTTTTATTGTGTGACATTAAAATATTATTATGTAGTATTGGTGCCAACATGTGACGTCTCCAAGTCTAAAAACAGATTTGCTTTTATTTGGCACGTCGGTGATACATTAAAGAAAGACTCCTGCTCTTTCCTTTGCTCTCTGAGAGGAGGGGGCTGCAAAACTGACAATTATCAGAGCAAGTCCAAGTTAATTGGTTTGGGACTCAGCGGCAGATTAACGCTCAGACAGTCCAGGTAGGTTATTCTGCTCTAATAGGCACTATAACCTGCCCTACAGCCCCATTGGGTCCATTTTAGCTTCAGTGTTAATGCTTTTTTTTTTTTCAGGACAGCGCTTTAAGAAGTTGCGTTCAGGGGAGCTGCCTGCCTGCAGCTTCCAGCAAATTGCCTGTTGAAGCTGAAGTCTTGACCTTTCCACTGCTAAGCCCTGACTGCACTGACGGATTCATTTAAAACACCAAAATCTCATTTAATAACGGTGCAAAGGTTTAACCATCTTATAGAAACGGGTCAGCATTTTTGCGACGTGGCTCTTCTCTCAGCAAAGTCACTAAATCAACATGTTGCATTTCATACGTTTGAAGAAATGAAAATCTTATCTACGGATGTTTTTGCTCATGAAAATCCTGCCTCTGAAACCCTCTGAAAACTGTACATCTCTTTCTTTTATGATGTAACAAAGCATGAGTAGGTCACATAGATTAACAGTGAGTTACGCTGTGTGCTTTAACCCCCCCATCCAGCAGGACTATGCATGCTCTGAGCTCTCATCTGTGCCAGATGTTACAGTCATAACACAGCAGGTCGTTTCCTCTGTTTGCAGAGTTCTGCTGATGAGTGTGTATTTCTGTAATCTGCTGCTACCTATACAAACAAACACTAATAAATGATTAAACATCTGCCCCAACAGAAGCAGTACCTCATTCATATCAGTGAGTAAAAAAAAAACAACAAATGATAAATGGCATAAACAGACAAAAACAGAGGAGCATTTTAATTCTTTCCTGGCCAATATTTCATCCAAATTCTGTTTTGACTTATTGACCCCATGAGGCTTTCCTGTCTCCACATTATTATCCTCTTTTCTGTATCATCATTGGAAGCATCCTGCGTTCATCTGGATTCGAATACAGATTATTTCAAGCTGACACGAAATATTTTAGTTCATTTACATTACAGGGAAAGTGAGGACAGTATACGCGAGGAGTATAAAAGAACTGTAGCTTATCTCGACAGCTAACAGACTGGCTAGCTGACTGTGTTTACATAAACTTGAATATCCTGGTTATGATGGAGTTTTGAAGTACTCTGTTTTGTGTTTGTGCATGTAAACATCATATCCTGATTTTAGAAATCAGGGTATCAAGACTTTAGGTAGTACTCCAAAAGAAACTGGGATACTGTTGCATGTATACCTCTAATTCTTGTTTCTGAACTACCTGCACAGCTTTAGCTAAGTGACATTCTACAAACAAAAACCAAACAATAATCCCCACAACTTATGCAGTGACAGTGACAGTCCATTGTTGACAAGAAGGTAGATAAGAGAAATCCACTGAATGATGTTGGCTTTAAAAAGTGCTAAGCCTTCTTCCATCCATCCATTCGTTCATTTTCTTCCGTTTGTCCGGGGTCGGGTCGTGGCATCTGCCTTTTGCAGTTGACCTGGCTCTGTTGGCTTCATCAGGCAGCGACCTTCAGTGAGCCGGGATGAGAGTCAGCATCTCTAACTGTGAGGTCAGAAAGTGGTGGATTGCTCAGTCTGTGTTGGGGGTGAGTGGATGTCCCAAGGGAAGCAGTGTAAAACTGTTATGCTCTGGGCACCGCGATAGCTCTGGCGGCCCATGTACAGGGGCTATAGTCCCCGACGCAGCGGCCATGGGTTCGAGTCCAGCTCATGGTCCTTTCCTGCAAGTCCTTCCCCCATTCTTCTCCCCCACTTTCCTGCATCTCTCTCTCCTGACTGTCCTATCTAATAAAGGCAAAAAGGCCAAAAAAATAAAAAACTGCTCTCATGACTGTCAAAAAAAATGGAGCACGAGACGGACGGACAAATTTGTGTAGGTAATGCAAAACAGTGCGCTCAGCCTGAAGGAAAATCTCTCAATTTACCAGTCAGTCTATGCTCCAACCCAGCACTTATAGTCATGACAGAGATGTAAAGAATGAGGTGGTGGATTTAAATGGTCAAAATCCTCCTTAGGGTGACTGGGCCTTAGAGATAGGAGGAAGAGCTCAGACATCCAGACGGAGTTCAGAGTAGAGCTGCTGCTCCTTTGTGTCGAAAAGGGCCAGTAGAGGTGGTTTGGGCATCTAGTCAAGATGGCTCCAGGGTGTCTTCCTTTGAAAGTTTTCTCTTTTCCGACTGGGATGGGGTAGACTCAGAACTCCCTGGAAGGAATATAAATCTCATCTGGCCTGGAAATGCCTTGAGATCTCCCACGAGTAACTGTAAGGCACTGCTTTACAGAGGGACGTCTGCTTAACCTGCTGCCATCGTAACCCAACCACTGATCCACATTGAAATTCATGTTCGCAGTAAACTGTAACCAGGATACTAGTATTTCTCGTGCATACAGGGATATAAATAGCCAGATTTCTCTGTGCTCCATCCATGTAAAAGTCATTCTCAATATGACCAAAACCAGCATAAGCCTCATATCCAGGATATTGGTGCACATGTAAACACAATCATCGCTGCCTTGTCGCAGCGTTGTTGCTTCACATGTGGCTTTATCTTTGTGTTTGTACTACATCGTTAGAGGGAATCTGTTTCCTCGAAACAGCAGTAGCATGTTGGCTTCTACAACAAAGACATGATGGAGTGTGAGCCACCCAGAAAGCAAAGTTTGTGGACTTTTTTTTTTAACGATGAATGACACAATTACCAAACAGCATTCAAATCGTAAAACAAAGCCACCACTGACAGTATGCTACCATTCAACACTGGTTCCTATTTCAGAATGCTAACATCAATCTGTAGTTTAGTCACTCATGTGTTTGATAATGATCCAAAACCCACCGACGGACTCACACTGGGGGACTTAATGAGTTCAAACCATCTGTCTAAACACCGCTTTGATTGTCTTGCGGTGTCTGGCTTCCATCTTGTTACCGCAGATTACACGATAGTGAGCAATTCATTAGCCAATCAGCCACTGTGCTGCTACACCTCGACTCACATCGGTGGGCGCTGGCCTGCTTCCCACGCACACCAACGACACCACACACAGAACCCACACACACACAGGAAGCTGCTACTGTATGCGAAGTATTTCTCGACATAAATGTTCCACGTTGGAATAATTACTACAAAATTAAAGAGACAAGCTAATTTATAGCTTTGCCTTTGTCTTTGTTGCTGCTTTTGTTCCTCAAAATCAAGACCACATTTTACCCCTTCTGTCACAAGCAGGCCTTTTGAAGCCTGGTATCTCCGACCCACTCGCTGGTCATGTTTGGTTTTCGCATTCACTCCACTGAAGAAGATGAACATTTTCAGCGGGATTTTTCCATCTGTCTTTCAATCTGTACACCATCTGCCAAACACTCAAGAGCTTCAAATCCATTCTAGTTAGAAAACCAGTGCCCTCAGCGTGTTCTGTGAAGCCATGTCCGTTGGTGTCGTAAAAAAAAAAGAGCAGCAAATGCAATCTGGTGGCAAAACCTGCAAAATGAATTAGAGGAGCTACATGTTTGTGAACAGGAAATATGAATGTGGTGGCTTATTGACATTTAGGTTCTACCTCTATGCAGAGTGTAACACAAGAATATAATGTCACTTGTGGTTAGGTGCTGCTATGCTGTGATAGGTCAGTGTGTGGGTTGAGTTTCCATTTCATCTGAAGCACACCTGTGCAATCATAAGAACTCACCCTGCTACACTATTCAGCTATAGTGCAAACTGTGGTTGCTAATTTCTTAGCTTTCTCACCAAAGCGAAAGCGGTGCCAGCGAAACCACCTCCAAATCAACTTCCAACGGACTTCCACAGGCGCAGTCACACACTTCCAACATCGGTGAACATCCAGGGCATGGACAATGAGAGAGTGGGCTCATACAAGTACCTGCAGGTGTTCACCTGAACAATAAACCCGACTGGTCAGACCACACTGAGGCACTTTACAGGAAGGGTCAGAGCAGACTATCTGCTCAGGAGACTGAGGTCCTTTGGTGTGCAGGGGGCGCTCCTGAGGACCTTTTATGACTCTGTGGTGACAACAGCCGTCCTCAATGGAGTGGTCTGCTGGGGCAGCAGCATCTCAGCTGCTGACGGGGGGAAACTTAATCGACTGATCAGGAAGGCGAGCTCTCTGGCTCCTCTGTTTTTCTTATTTATATTGTGCATTTATAGTATATATACCTCGCCTCTTTAATTTCTAGTTGTTTGCTTGCTTTTCTTATTGTCACTTTGCTGCTGTGACGTTGCACATTTCCCCTTGTGAGACGAATAAAGGATATTCTATTCTATTCTATTCTATTCTATTCTATTCTAACGCATTAGGCCTAAAATGCACAAAGATTAGCTGCGCGGTCCAACAATGATTCCTGCATCCACTGTACGTTAGGAAATACCTCACATTCCTGTAGCCCAGGCACCTTGCAGCCAGTTTCACCCCACTGTGTTCTGCCTGCTACGGTCATGATAGTCATGAGAACCGTGACCGATGGCCATCAGGCTGACTTCTGTACTGTCATCTACACCACAGCTTGTGCACCTGTCTGAAAAAATAACCTTTTATTTTTTCTTTCTTAGATTCATAATGCCAGCGTTTGTCGGTGATATGTCACTAAAAGCTTTCCATGTCAATGAACTCATGTCATGACTGAAAGAGACTTGATGTTTGCTACGATGTGTTATTAAGGTTGTTTATGAAGACATACAGCGGTGCAACAACTGGGGTTTTGTTCAACGCTTACCAGTGAATAATGAATAATTAAAAGTGCTATACACAAAATGAAATGTCGGCTACATGACAAGCAAATCACATGCAAAATTTAAATAAACTGAACTGCATATGTATAAATATTCTGCAAAGAGCTGCCTCGGAAATACATAATTCAGTTACAGTCGTGACTTGACATTTCAACCCCTAACAATCCGAAAACCTTGCTGTCTGACAGGTTTTTAGGAAAAACAAACGGAACCCATGAAAGAAAAATAGCCTTAACATACTGACAGCCTTGGATTCTGGCTCCAACATGACATTTTGTGTCATAAATAAGTATAACGGCGTGTTATCTGACTGAACAATCAGACAGATTGGCTACATTCAGACTGCAGGACTTAATGCTCAATTCATATTTTTTTGTGAATTCGTTCACATTTCCAGTTAAATACGACTTGTATGTGATCTCCTGTGTGAACTTCATACGACCCAAAAGTGTCCCGCATGTGCAGAAGAGGACACAATGACGTGACATACAGCGAGTGTGCTCAGTGTTTGTGGAAGTAAACACGGATGGTGACGGTGGAGCGTAACTGCCACTCCCCCGCCGCCAGAGCGCACCCCCGGGATGCAAGTGGTCCCCCTGGTCACGCCGAATATTCAGATATTCATCATTAATCGGATCTGTGTTGTTCAGACTGTCATGAAAAGATCAGATACAGGTCACATAGGGGCAAAAGAAAAAAGGATTTGGGTCACTTCAGCCTGCTGGCTGAACGTATTTACCTTTGATGTCAACCGACAGCCCGTGCACAGGTGCACTGGTCAATTAGGTGTGAAATCCAGCAATACGTAGTGTTCTAGCAATATACTAGTTATTATAACAACTATAAATATTAACAACAAATTACCCGTCAAGCATCAAGCCCTCCTTGTATCTTGACCTCCGTCTTGACAATCCAACAGCCTTGCTATCGACATAAAAGAAGGTTTTACATTTAGTGTCGGATTATCAAGTCACGACTGTATATTGGTTCAAAAGCACTGTAACTGCAGTAAGGCCCATTCATTTACTGACATTAACAATTTGATCAACATGCTACTATCTTGGCAATAATGTGCACGAAGAACCTTTTTACTGTATTACTTCACAATTTCACAGCAGTTTCACACGAAAAGTGTAATACTGTGCAGCATGTATTAGTTTTATATTAAAAGCTGTAAAATTATGAGATGCTGCATTTTTTCCGGCTTATTCTTTTTTAAGTGGTCTGCACCCCTGTCACATAACTCTCCATTTTATTTCACTTTCCACATAAAAACAGCAGTTATTACTGAATTAGCAAGTAGAAAGGGTTGGTTTGTTGCATTTTCAGTCCATGTTTTCTGCGGCTGTCATATCCTGTTTTCAGTAGCTCTTTTGCTTTTGTTTGAAAGAAAAATTAAAAAATACTTGGTTACGTTCAGGCATCAAAAGTACTTGGTTAGATTTAGGAAAAGGCTAACCACATACGCCTGTTTGTTTTCTACGTTGCTATGGTGACGGGTCCGTCCACAAATGTAACCCCTACAAAACGGAGGCGTCTCAGAATTTTACAGCCTTTTTGGTGAAACTAATAAATCTTACACTGTGGTCCAACGTAGCTGTTACACATTTTGGTGTAAGTTTGAAGACATTTTCTGTATTTTTTTTTTATTATCAAGCAGCGGCACACAGGAAAAATGAGACCGGCAGCTTAAAACCGCAGCACATATGAAACTAAATCTCCAACTAAATACAACTGAAGGGAGTCAGTTGGTTAAATGGCTGGCAACTATTTTGTTAAATGAACAGTTTCGAGCAACAGTGTCAAATATGTTGTGTTTCTAGCTTCATAAATGTTAAAATTTGCGGCTTTTATCTGTCTTTCAACATAATAAAGTGAATATTCTTTGGGTTTTAGACAGTTGGATGAAGATCCTCAACAGTAAGTGACATTTTTCATTATTTTCTGATATTTTATACACCAAAAATTGATTAAAGAAAATAACAGGTAGATTAATCAATAGCTGCAGCCCTAAAATATGCTTTTTAAAATGCATGTGAACTGAATGCAAAGCTTGTATCTTTAAAAAAGATGTTTCCTTTCTCTGGTACAATGTCCTTTTCCCTTAATACGTAAGGAAACAGCATGAAAAAGCTGCTTAACCACACAAAGATAAACACAAGCACAAACAACCAGAACAGGTCAGAGGTCGGGTCTCCCTGCTTTGTCTGCCTCTGAGCACAATCCTCTCTCTCAACTACTCAGCCGTCTAAGCGGGAGGGATTTAATTGGCAACGTGAAATCAGGTCAAAAGCAGAAAGTTAAAATCCACAGCTACACTTCCTGCACTCCTGGTTTTGCATAATCCAACCGTCTCAGATCTTTCTCTCGGTGAAAAATGTCTCCAATGAAATCATTAGGAGATTAAAGGATTGGCAAAGGTTACTGCTGCCGAGTCTTGACGTGTGGCCCGTGGGGAAGACGAGTTTTAATTCTCACGAACAGCAAAGGTAGCTCTTCAAAACCCCGACCTCCTGCACTTCACTTCACACCCACACATTTCTAACGAAGCAGTCTGCAGAGGAAGACATCTGAAGACAAAAAGTGATGTGAGGGAGCTAGCACATAAAACCTCAAGGTAACAGTTGCTGGCAACTGCGACGATCCGATGGTGACAGACGAAGAGTTTTCAAAAGTTCCCTGCGTGCATTCATTAAAGTTGGGAAACTTCTACGAGGGTGTTAAAGCTGCGGCCACGAGCTTCACGCTGCCTCTCGTCTGGAGATGTCCTGGTTTGTGTCAAGGAGAAAAGACGAGGAAAATACAACAACAGATGGAGGCAGATGAAAAACAGGAGAAAAAGGGGACTTTATGTCATGTTGGGAGAAGATGAAAGGAGCAGAGGGGAGTGAGACAAGAGCAAAAAAAAAAAAAAAAGACACTGTGCCAAGTCAAAGAGTATAAAAAAACCCCAGAAGGACATCCACTGCAGCAAAACAGCATAAACAGCATGATACTGTGTGGAGGAGAGACATACCTTTATCTCTCAATCAAAAACAGTCTTCTGCTTTGCACATGCATGTCTTAACAACATGACATTCATCTGCATAGCTTGCTGCATGGTTTAAGATCATGCTTGTTACTTCATGCATGTGATGAGTCCATGTATAAGTTCGTCTGTCTGTTATACCAAACGTCTGCATCATTTTGCCGGTTTCTGCCTCCCAGTGGTGCATCAAATCCTCCATTCTAAGGGGTTAGGGTTAGCAGATTATTATAAAATTTAGTTTTTAAGTTGTATCACACCGTGTCTGTGAAGATTCTCAGTCATCCAGGTTGTAGTTATCCTGGTAGATTAATCATAGCAACTGGACTTGCTTGAGTTCCTT
>NW_007579467.1:112384-133432 GCF_000690725.1 Stegastes partitus | reverse complement strand
GTTCTGCAACATTTTAAACCTGCAACACGCTTTGTGGCCACTTGGGGACACTGACATCACCACCTTTTACATCAATATATTGAGTTTGTTGGCAAGCAGGTGTATATTTAGAGATGTGTGCCTTATATTTCAGGATGGCAGTCATCCAAAAAAATGTGTTTGTTACCCCAAGAAAGGAAATAAGGCCTCGGTCACATTACAACAGTGGCTGTTTCCTCTATGACTTACACTGAAACCAACTGTCTCTCTACTACAGTTTGGAGCTGCAGATCTCAAAAGGTGATGCTTGATTTCTAAAAATTGTTTGGGATCACGATTGACTTTTTAAAAACACCTCCAAACATGAAAATGTGACTTTTCTGTAAGCCGAGGAACCAAGTTGCCCATCTCTTCAGTCCATTCAGGGTAGAGGATGGATGAGTAGGAGGACGTGCTGCTGTGCAAGAATACCTAAGAGCAGCTCATCTTTTAAAAAGCTAAATGAAAGAAATGAATGCGAACTTGCTCATTTTTAGGACTTCGAACTGAGTGTGAACTTAGAGCAGGAACTCATTTTACTCTGTAGGAACTGAACTCTGAGCTCTTGTGAAATTTGAACTTCTCTGCACATAATTCATCAGAGGAAATTCAAAACTGCACGATCAGATGTATGGAAAGAATAAACAACTTTATTTTGCATGGAAAGTTAAGCAACTTGTCTCGTACTATTTGTGTTATTCTTGACATTATTAATCATTTTTGTATTGATCGAGCTGTCAGAAAACGGTTTTCAGCTCCATCAGTGCCTTATTTCTTTCTTTCTTTCTCACTATAAGGCTTCCTGTATTTCTGAACATTATTCATGGAACTTCTTTGTTGTTCTTTAAATACCTTCAGAGAGAAGCAAGGATGAAAATCTTTGCCTGTGACTAATTTGCAGCACGTTATTCTTTCTAATCCAGCATAGATCCAACTACAATAGTAATCAAAGGTAATAGTAACTAGTTGTAAGCAAATTGAAAATGAAGCATGTTTTTTCATTGTAAAAAGGCATAAACCAGTAAAACTCGAATTTTGTCAGGGCTACAAGGGCTGCAGTTGTGACCAGAAGTGCATTAACAGTCACAAATCCATCCATCCATCATCTATACACCGCTTAATCCTCACTAGGGTCACGGGGGGCTGGAGTCTATCCAGCTGACTTCGGGTGAAGGCAGGAGACACCCTGGACAGGTCACCAGTCTATCACAGGGCTACACTTAGAGACAGACAACCAAGCACACTCACATTCACACCTACGGACAATTTAGAATCACCAATTAACCTCAACATGTTTGGACTGTGTGGGAGGAAGCTGGAGAACCCGGAGAGAACCCACGCTGCACGGGGAGAACATGAAAACTCCACACAGAAAGATTCTGGTGCCCCCACCGGGACACAAACCGGCGACCTTCTTGCTGCGAGGCAACAGTGCTACTAACTGCGCCACCCTGGAGCCCACAGTCACAAATATTTATTTTATTTACAGTGTTTATTTCCATTTAACTGACTAGAATAAGAAGCTGAAAGTCAGCAGATGTTAGACACATTCATGTCTTGATCGGCCTACAGAGACTTCTTTTTTTTTTTTAAATCTTCAAGCTTCAGCACATATTTACTCGCCTCCTGCTCCTGCCATCCTCTGAAAACCCTGCAGACCTCTTTCTGTCATAACTCGTATCTTCATCATCTGCTGCTTTTTGTTGACGTCCTGACGGGCGGCGGTCAGCTGGACTTATGGATTTGATCAGCTTGAATGTGAAGCGTTAGAGCAGGATTGCGACCGCTGCTGCTGCTGCTGCCTCCGTAACTTTGTCTGACCCTCTTGTGTGACCTCTTGTAGTTGTCAGATTTTCCACCGTGGGCCATTTCCCTCTTAACCCTGGGTGAGATGTAACTGCAGCTGCTGCTGCTCGAGGCAGATGCAAGAGCAGAATCTGAGAATCTGTCGTGATCTGACCTTTCGCAGCGGTCAGAGACAGTTTGTCTGCAGTTCACATCTTCATCTTCAGCCTTCTTTCTCTACATCCACGGCTCTGTATACATAGACAAAGGTTAAGTGATATGATGAGGAGGGGGGAGGATGCATACTACTAACAGATATCAAAGTAAACCAACAGTTTTAAAAGTTGTTAAAACCTCCTTTCTGCTCTGACTGATCGAAGCGAACCTGCCTGTGCTGATTCAGCCTTGATCCTCTTTGACCGTTTGAGAAGTTCTCATCACATTTCCATCCACGTCATCAGGCTTTTGCGTCATCCCTGACCCGACTGAACACATGGTCTGTGCTCCTCTCTGCAGGAGGAGGGGATGAGGGTTCGGCTGGACAGAGTGGGTGGTTGTAGATGAGGGCTGCTGCAAAGACCCACACACAGCTGAAGTCAGGGTCCTTCTCTGACAGATTGGCTCAAAGCAGCGCCAAACACTGTACGACACTGAATCATTCATGTCCTTATATGCTACCCAAAAGAAATGCTTTGTACAGGTTTGTGTGCAGACATTAGTGGACGGCAGTAATTCATTAAAAGTGGGAAATGAAATGGGGAGTGTTAACGTACTGGGAGCTGATGCTGACTAAGTGGTGAATGCTGATGAACAGATGCACCTGATGGGGTGTCATCCGTTTTGCAGCATTAAGCCGGAGCACTCCTTTTAGCATTTCCACAAACATCAGCAAAACATTTCTGAGACTCTTACTGATTTGCATCTAGGACATGAATAAAAAAAAACAACAACAAATGTGTTCTTGAGTCACTTCCAGGAGATTCTTTCGTGCAATTTATACATGTTTCAAAAGTATTTTCACTGAGAGGATCAAAACGTACACGCAGGAGGTCGTCTGGAGAGGTGAACTTCGCCACTCAATCCCTGCAACAACTGTTCTGGTCTAAAAAGAGAGTGAGCTTGTAAGCAGTGGTATTCTGAGGACAGTGGACACACAGGCAGACAGAGCTAATATTTTAAAGGATGTTAAAATACGAGAAGAAAATAAAACAGACACAAATTCTGAGTCTTTTAGTCAGTTAGTTCAGAGGAGTGGTTAAGTGGTGGATGTCTATACACCGCTTAATCCTCATTAGGGTCGTGGGGGGACTGGAGCCTATCCCAGCCGAGGGATAGGGTGAAGACAGGGGACACCCTGGACAGGTCACCAGTCTATCACAGGGCTACACTTAGAGACAGACAACCAAGCACACTCACATTCACACCTACGGACAATTTAGAATCACCAATTAACCTCATCATGTTTTTGGACTTTGTGGGAGGAAGCCGGAGAACCCGGAGAGAACCCACGCTGCACGGGGAGAACATGAAAACTCCACACAGAAAGATTCTGGTGCCCCCACCGGGACACAAACCGGCGACCTTCTTGCTGCGAGGCAACGGTGCTAACCACCGAGCCACCCTGCAGCACCAGTGTGAAATCGAATTTATAAAAGGAAATCTAGAATAGACTTTAATCATAATTAGTCCTGCCAGAGAAGAGTAGAATTACAAGGAGCCCAAAGACCACAGATCTATTCACTATTTTGACAATACATCCTTACTGCTCGCAATTTAATCACTTTGACTTCTTCCAAAAGGCCCTTACAGAGACATAGAGTGTTTTTGAGAGTGTACCAGTGTGACACAAGAAAGGATTAAATGTGGCTTCACTTACTCACCAGTATAGACACATTGTGGGCCAGGTGCTATGAGGCTCCTATTGATGATGGACCGACATATTTTTAATTTGAGATCTGCATCTATTACCTCTACTGACTTCAAAGTGCTGCGGTGATCTGAAAGGTTATCAAAGTTGTTAATGTAATAATACTGTCACCAGTCATTTGTCAGTGTCTATTTTCAAACAGTTTATTATTGCAGAGAACAATGCAGTTCAACATACCTGCTGGACGACACCTTATACCGTCCTTCACACAGAAATGTTGTAAATATAACTGTCTGTACAAAGTCATGAGGACTTTGGTTCAAATTCTAGACAACATATCATCTGATGGCAAAAACGTGATTTCACTGAACCAAAGCTGCATTTGTCACAGTTCAGCATTTTCAGTTTGGGCAGGGCAGCCACCTAGAAACATGTACTAGCTCACAGACAGGTTTTATATCAGTTGGAAGTAAACTGAGACAAGCTGATACAAATTTAATGGCATTTCTTTAAATACAGCCAGTATATGATTCAAACTCTAATAAGCCTTTCTTGCCTCCTCTTTTTTCTCCTCTCCTTTTATTAAGTGGTGGGAAAAAGGTTCCTTGAATGACTTTTTAGAGTGTCTTCTGTGGCACCATTATTGAAAAAAATAAAATAAAATAAGAAAATCAAGCCTCTGAGCACTGATAGAAAATCAAGATCATTTAATATTATTTATACATATATGTACAGTAAATACGTTTAATGGATTTAAAGCCCTCCAATTTACTACAATTAGCCATTAAAGACTCTGCAATTTAACATGATTAGGCTCATTAACCTGACATTTAATCTCGACTGCACCGAGAGCAGAAGAAATGTCAGCTGAAGTGTAAGAGCTGAACAGCTGAACTGTGGGTGAAATGCATTTAAAGAGTTCCAAAATCTTCATGATTCTTTAAAATAATGCATATATGATGTCCAAGTGTGCACAAAACATTTTTGAGCTGTTAAACTGCTGACAAATTGTTGAGCATTGACTTAATCCACAGCCTAGTCCGATGTAGCTTTGAAGGACGATGATCAAATAGAGCAACTTGTATTTTATTGTTTGATTCTGTTGTATGTGTCCGAATAACACTTATTCACCTGCGTCACAAAGAATGAATAGAGTTTAATCAAGTACTACCTTTAGATTTTTGTTCAGTATATGTATGATGAGAGTCTACAGCTGAAAACGAGACATGTTGGCATGGAAACGGTTAAAATGACTGAGAGAATTGTGAAGTGCTGCAGCTGCAGAGGAGTGAAAGAAGATTTGCTCTTGAGGATACTGTAGAAATTTAAATTGGAGTAGCCAGAATGGGTATTCCCAGTGAATGTCCAATTGGATGATATTTTTAGACGAACTTCCTACACATGGCCATAAAGAAATGGCTGGGGTTATGAGTCATGCTCTTTGTTATTGGCTGTTCTTTAAAAAAAAATAAAAAAAATGAGTGTCTCTCTGATGGGTAATTATTGAGTTTGAAACAGTTACTGCTTTTTTATGTGGTCCAGACTATTGTGTGATGTGAGAGGAAGCCACTGCAATGTGTGATTCTCACCACTTAAAAAAATAAAATAATAAAAAATCGCTCAGGAAAAGAAAGTGAACAAACCTTTAAATACAGGGAAACTACAAACAAGCGCTCCACCAGGGGGCAGTCTGCAGCTGTGGAAGGATAAGCACACAGATGGAATCATACTTTATGGACAAGAGGAAATTTAACAAGAATGTGTTTTTACTAGTGTAGTCAGGGTCAGACTGATTGTGTCCCAAGACGGGGTCAAAAGTGACTCGTGGGCCTGCAGGGAGGAGAAACGATAAATAAATGAATAATTAGGTGAATGTATAGGAGGACGTGTGAGCGTAGGTGTATGTGAACAGCACATGAGGGAAAAAAAACTAAACAGTGGGGCAGAAGTGAGGTGTGTTTCCCGCCAACGGCCGGCGCGTCGGAAGCAGGCGGATAAAAAGAGGTTTCACCGTCTTCAGTGGGGTTCTGTAATGCAGCTAAGCGTCTACATCAAAGCCCATTACATTTGAAGAATGCCACAGCTTTTCTGTACTAAATTGATCCATCGGCTCGCGCTGACTCCCCGCTTGTGTATGACTGAGCAGGGATGACAGGCGTTTTGTGGGAGTTATCGCAAAGGGGGAATCGGCTGTGACTCTGTATACTACTGTGGCTGCTGTTAAGAGGACCGCATTTCCTCACAGGGATAGAAAGATTAAGAAAATCCTCCACATGCTGGATATGTTGGTTAGCTGGGAGGGAATTTAAGTTGTAAGGTGAGGGTCAAGGGGCGACGCAGCAGAGAGAGTGAACGCTTCAGTCCTGAAAAGCATATAAAGACAAACAAGCGCGTGCATCCCTAATAATTATCCTCCATAATTATGGAACAACTCACTGGGGTTCCTACAAAAATAGACTAGCCGGCTCTCTGTGCGATGTGGAACAACAGCAAAAGAGCCACAGAGAGCATCGGAGGACGGATGCGGCTCTGTTGTCATAGGAACAAAACCCAGCCGGGCGAACCTCGGTGTCAAGAATAGGATTATCAATTAGGAAATTGAGAAACTTTGTCTTTGAAGTGAAAAGCACTTTGTTTACCTTAGGCAGCATGAAAGACAACACGCAGGGAGCTAATTCCTGCAGATATAAGTGTGGTGAATTGAAGCAGAGTGAAGGCGTGGGGAAGATAGTGGGGGAAGAGCTCAAGTTGCCAAATCTGAGTGTGTGTGTGTGTGTGCAGTGCCCCTCTTTTTTTTTTTTTCCCCTCCAGAGATTAGGGTTTCTTCAGGGTGTGTGTGTGTCAGTATGTGAGTGTATGTGCGCTCTCTTGTGGGTCTGAAGCTGATAAACCTTGCTTGTTTCTGTCTTTGTATAATCCCCTTGAGTGTCAACACGATGATAAACCCATGAGTACGCTCTTGTGTGTCGCTGCCTCCGAGAGCCAAGGTAAACACATCGGCCACCTGTCTCCGCCGGAGCCATGGGACACGTCGTAAACGCTTTGACATAAAGAAACGCAAGAGATCCCAAAGAAGAAAAAAAAACAACAACAACAAGACAAAAAGACAAAGAAGAAACCCAGCCCAGATAGAAGCATTGTGTCGCAGGATTAAGCCACAAAACTCTTTTATTTCTTCTTCTCAAAGCTCCTTCTGCTCTCCCCCCGCCCCGCCAAAGCAGACACTTGATGATTCAAGCATTAAACTTATGATTTGTGAGGGGAACAAAAGAATTTGACCTCCCGTGTTGCAAGATTGACAGTTTAACATGTCAAAAAAGATGGATGAGCTATCCCCTGGCCTCACTAAACATCTCTAAGGTAACAGTGACGCAGATTGAGTGGGTTGGAGTGGAAAAAACACACACACACACACACACACACACGGGTGTTCTTTACATTCAGGTGATTCCGTGCAGAAAAAAACCCCAACAACACACACACACACACATAAAAAAACAAATGAAGCAGATCAGGATCACCTGCTGGCAGATGAAGGACAGAAGAAACGAGAAGCAGGGGGGCACTGCAGGAGATGTGATGCCAAGCAACTGGCTCACTGATTCGAGTTTGAGTTACCGCCTGCGGAGGCACACACCTGGCTGTGGAGCTGCTTTTTTCTTTTTTTTTTCTGTACGGTCCTCACAGTTGTACCAAGCAGTCTCAGTGAACGGACCGCACGAGGACGGAAAGAGAGCCAAATGTAATAACATCAGGTCGTTCCCGGAGACAAATCGGAAGTAGCAGCAACGCGAGTGTGCGCTCATTGTTGCTCCTCGGTCTGTATTGTGTGAGTAGATGTTTGAAGTTTGTGTGTCCAAGAGCAGCTGCAGGCTCCAAGATAAGTTTAATTCAGTGTGTTTGCACAGGCGAGATGACTAAGTTACTGGGAAGCTTTGCCGCATCCCACAGCAGGATGTGTAAGCCAGATGAAATTTGGCACAGCCTGGTTCACCAGTCCTGAATAAAGTATCACCAGAATGTGTTTCTGCTGTTTTTCTGATGTGTTTCTTTCTGTCGTGTCCTCCAATCAGCCACGTAGATCTTAAAAACCTCTTCAATTCTCACAGTCTTCACCTATAAAAACTCTTTAAAAAAGTGTCAGGCTGTATTTTGGATATAAATGATCAACAAGATATGTAAAATATTTGGTGGACAAGTATATATATATATTTTGAATGGTCCTACTAACACTGAATATTTCATTCTTTGTTGACACCATAGAAATTGACCTCCGCTAAAGAAGTTTTTGCATCTTTCTTTTTTCTTGTTCTGATTTCACAACGTACAACTTTGCTGTTTTGGCTCAGTCTCACAGAATAAACATCTAATATGTTTCCTGTCATACCAGGCAGCTGTTTTTAGCTTGCAAAAGAAAAAAAGAAAAAAAAAACAGCAGCTCATCGCAACCTGGCAAACAGCAAACGGCAGATGGACTCAGTTAGCAGCTAGCTGATAAACATGATGGAGCATTTAGCAGCTAAAGAGACGTGTTTGTTTTCTTAAGACTTAGTGGAGAACATAGACTTTTGTTTGTTTGTTTTAATAAAAGATGAATGTAACCTGCAGAGAAGTAAAATCAATACAGAAGTGACTTAAACATGTATTCATTCTAACGGCCAGCAGGGGGCGCATCATCTGGTTGCAAAGACAAGCGTGATTGTATTGAAGTCTATGAGAAAATGATTCTTTCTTGATCTGTTTATGGTCTCAGTTACGAATCTAAGAACTTTTTGAATACAGCAGGATGTTTATTTTGTAAATTATGGTCCCATTTAGAGTTAAATAGAAGATAAAAGTGCGTTTTAAGGCGGCGGTACCTTGTAATCGACTGGTTGCTACCATACTGGTGTGACAATCCTCGCTCAGTGACGTCACAGTCGCCGGTGGAGACCAAAACAGAGCCAAAAGGACAACGATTAATGGACATATCAGGTCACCAAAGGCACAACTTCAAATTAATGCTGATGTCTAAAGATTGCTAATGTCTTAATCGTATTAATTCTGTAATCTGATGAAATATGGATGCTGTGTTCACAGCTTGTTCTGCCTCGTCCAAGTGCCCAAAAACTGCTTCAAGTGAAGGAAGGTGAAAACTGAATGTCACGACTTCAAAGCAGCAGACCACAAAAAGAGTTTTAAACTAAGAAAGTTTTTGACTCCTGTGGCGTAACAAGCCAGACCAAAGTCACACAGCGTAGCATTTACAGAAGGAAAAAGACTTAAAGAAAGGATGACAGGAAGTTAGGAGACATGTGAGAGATAACTTTTGAATAACGACCATCTGAATATTAATGAAAAACAGTGTGAAAGATCATATCTGCAACAAGTTCCAAGACAGTGGAGAGGATAATGATCACGATAAAGATGATGAAAGAAGGATTTAAGTAGCTGGAGAAAAGTGAGAAGTGGTGGGAAGAAGGGATTCGGGGAGGAAGCTGAGATAAGATGACAGAGCGGTTCAGAGGGTTGTTCGATTTGACGAATGTGCACATTTCAGTAAATACAGTGATATCAGTCTATTTGATCTCTTCACCTGGCGGACATAATTTCACCAGCGGCAAGTCATCACGGCGTTGTCACAGGAAGGCGCGCCTCACCTCTGGCGAATTTGGGATTGAATTTTATTGCAAAGCGAAGATGTTTGCGGTAGATAAAGGCAACGTCTGAACAGAAGCAGCAGAAGGCAAAGCTGTCAGTGGATGAGATCATATTTACCGCTGAGCCTCATTACAGTAAGTCCCACCACAAAGGAACAATGTACAGCAGCGAGGAGAGGTGACACGCCAAACGAGACGCCAATGTGGGAGAGAAAAAGGACGACATGATGTGGAGTTTTGGCACCCATGTGGCGCCATGAAGACAGTGACTAACTGCTCCGATATGAAGCATCACAGCTGAGCACGGGGAGCTTCTCAGATTTTGATGTTTGGTTGTCATGGAGGCGAAGCGGTCAGCCGTGGTTACACTGATAATCTGCTCACTGGGCATTTCTTAATTAGATCACTGTTGGACACAGACGTCCTGTGTATTCAGGAACAATATCCAAAGTGTATGTGTGTGTGTGCAAACATATGCCTGTCTCTACATCTAGATACATCCTTCTATTGGCGTATGTGCCTGGGCCTTTGAGTCGGTGCATTCAACCTATATCTTCCCTGAGCCTCCCTGAGGCTGCTGCACAAAACACTTGACGTCAGCATATAGAAGCAACCAAACAGCCCTTCCATTTCTTAAGCAGGCAGAGCCTCATTTATCACTATTTCGACTTCTCTGGCTCCACTGTGAGGCTGAATCTGCTTTACTAAATCAAGTTTTAAAGAGTCACAAGTCCATGTGGTCATTTCTGATAGATGAGACATGATCCGTCCTAATGATGAGTGGCAGCAGCCCGGACACACACAGTCACATCTGTCTCAGCGGCGCGGTTCCGCTCAAAACACAGCAGGCGCAAAGTTACATTAAATTCGCTAAACCTACGCATCCTGACAGGTGACCGCAGTGCAGTCAGTGTGAATATTCATTTGGTGGAAGTTCGTCTTTCCGTCCCCCTTTTGTTTTATCATGTGGCGGAAGGGAAACTTTAGGAGGATTTTTGAGGGAGAACTTCAGCAATCTGAAGAACGCCTTTCTTTTATAGTCCCTCCACAAAGTGATGCTCTCCACAGCTATTTCTCATTGGGATGAGGCAGATTGAGGGAGCTCCTGCTTTGTGCTGTGTGTGTGTGTGTGTGTGTGTGTGTGTGTGTGTGTGTTGTAAGCATCGGGCGGTTGGAGTGCATGCGCGCATTTGTGTCTGAATATTCATGCGCCACTGTGTGTTTTGTATCTGCTTTGCATAAGGGAACGCTTACAGAGACATAAGGCAACACTCACAACAAAGATGAAAAATTATTCCAGTCATTCGAACAATATCACGAGGAGACGTTCGAGCGCGCGCGGAGTCGTATGTATCATTACAGAGCCGGAGAGCACGCTGCTATCTGCGCACATACACATGTTCTCTCACCGCACACACAAAGACATGCGCCGGAGCTTTGTGAGTGCGGTGCGTGTCTTCGGTGAGGGATTTGCAGAAGATAGCAGTGAACATAGCGCGGGATTTCTGTCATCATTGAACACATGGGGAGAGGAGTCTGCCTAGACAGCAGCATTGACAGATTGCATGAATAATTTAGGAACAAAGTGAGAGGCCTCATAGACCTCTGAATCACTACCAATGACAGCTGCCTGCTCTGACTTTGGCTCCCCTCTCATCTTTTTTAATGCATATTATTTCCATAAATTCCTCTCCCTACATCTCTAAGTTGTGTCCGGACGCAAAGGGCATAGTGCCAGATCTCGTGACACGCGAGCAAGGGGGCCGCGGCCCGAGGGGCAAAACAGCTTCGACACAAAACCAACAACCAACGGTGGCCTCCAGATTTCCCTCATAGTTTCCTTGAAGCAATTAAAGTGGTTCAACTCCTTGTCGAAAATGTATCGGGAGGACGTGTGGATGAGCTGGACCGGAGATAAATATCATTACGGTGTTAGTGTAGATGATAAATGGGACATTATAAAAGAGATTCACACTTAGATCATCAGTATTCTGTAAAGGATGGCAGACAGCCTTTATTGATTTGCAATTTCTGCTCTGATATAATTGGGGAATGATGATTGGATGGCTTTTTGATTTCAAAAGGAGGTGTGGAGAAAGGGGTTGAATTAGCGAAGAAAGGAAATTAAAGGTGGTGCAATGCAGAGGTCTAGAATGAGTCAAACATCAGCTCTGTGTTTAAGCTTTTAAAGAAGCATGCGTTGTCCAAACTCAAGATGAATGGTGCTTCTCTTTTACATTCACCAGTGGAGGAAAAAGATGTTTTTTTTTCTGCCGAATCATTATTTACTTCTGCATAATCGCCACTACTGGGAGACAACAGCTTTGTTTATCGTGTCATTATTTAGCCAGCAGAAGTACTTCACAAAGAGAAGCTACTCGGACTGAAACTTTCTCCGTGCTTTGATGTGCCTCGTTCTACTCGGGATCACATCCAGGCAATGTTTTAATTATGATACTGCATGTACATTGCTGTGCAAAGGTTTCGGGCGAGAAAAGCGGTGATTTCAAAAGCGATGCCTTGAATAGTTTTTATCAGTTACCTTCACACGAGTCTGGTGAAGAAGAAAACCTACATCGAATCAATGGATGGTGCACAACAGCACTGGTTCTCCTCAGTACACTCGCATACAATATTTCAAGGTGTTTGGCAGATAGGTTGTTCCAAGTACCTCGGAGAAGTTTCTGTCAAGTTGCTTCTGTGTCTTATCCCTAAGTGACTCCACGATGTTGAAATCAGGGCTCTGTGGGGACCGTACCGTCTGTCAAGGACTTCCTTGAGACTTGATGTATGTTTGATGTTGTTGTCGTCATGCTGCAGAATACAGTTTGGACCAATCAGACACCTCCTTCCTAACACTTGGATTAGCCATGTATGTAATAAAGCTAGCTTACATTTGTATCTTCTTCATGTCTTGGGCATTAAGTAAAAGCAAACTGCAGTATGTATGTGTATATATATGTATGGCACCAGTTTACAACATTTGTCATCTCAAGGCACATCACATAGTAAATTAAAGATGTCACAACTGTAAGCAAAGAAACAAATCTAAAGTCTCTGTGATGAAAAAAAACAAAACCCTTTATAAGGAGAAATGCTCAGAAAAAGGCTCCAGTTTTCCCACCAGAGAGCACTGACAAGTTTATTATTTTGTTTTTTTATTCATAATACTAATAATAATTTATTTAAACTATTATTAGTTTATTATTTCTGTACTTTGTTTTTATTTGTTTACCAATGGGCTTTGCGGTGCATTAAATGGAAACATTAAATGCATCTTTTCCAGCCTTATTACAAGGCATTTACGAGGCTTTATTTATACTGTTGTTGACCAAACTGCCCACCATCACACAAAGCAGATTAATGCATGTGCACAGCTTTTATTTCCCTGTGGCTGTTTACTTTTGTTTACAATAAGACCTGCACTTTATTTACTGAAAGCTGTGAGAGTGAATTCAGATCTGTTAGAGATTCACAATGTCAGTAAGTTTGCTTTAACGTGCAGTTCTCGTACGTACACACACACACACACACACACACACACACACGCACACACACACCTACACATACACACACATAATACAGCCTATACCCAAACGCTGAAGTTGTTAGGCAGGCGACAAACTGGCCCACTTCACTGCATCATGTTTGAATTTAAGCCAAGCTGCAAGGGTTGATATATTCACTTGAGCTGATGATTAAAGAGGGTTTAAAACCCTGTCTGGAGTGTGTGTTTGTGTGTGTATGTGTGCGTCACAGAGAGAGAGAGAGAGAGAGAGAGAGGGTGAGTGTGGGATATGGTAGTCAAAAAGGATTGCAGGCTGCAGCATCAATGCCTGCAAGCGTTCGCCGTGGTGTTAACTTTGGACAACTTGCCCCAAGAGCAGCGACTTCAGAACTGTGTTCCAAGTCACTTCTGCGAACCGAAAAACAATCAAGGTACATACAGGCCAAATCCCACGAGGCACTCCATAATCCCCATAGCCTTTATTAAAGAATGACCTTTTTTTAACCGGGAATTTTTTTTTCTTAAATCACCAAATCCAATGATTTTTTTAAATGGCCTTTTTTTGCACTAGAAGTGATTAGAAGCAGGAATCCTGTTCCCCGTGTCACGTACAGAGGGACTGGCAGACAGACCTACTGTAATCTGCATTTTCACCCCTCCCTCCTTACTCACCCCATCCCCCCCTTTGAAAGAGGAAGTTGAAGGTTTATTAGAGTTGGTGGCCTGTGATTGTGTTTTAATGAGAGAATGACTGTGGAGGGCAGATAAGGCACCCGGTTCGGGCTGAGAGGTCCTTGGTGGGATTAGAATAATCATCAAAAAACGCCATGTCTTTAAAAAACACACAATGGAACAGGGCTGCTCCTGTCATCCTCCACTCCTCCGCCCATTCATCCCTCCATCCCTCCCCCGTCCCTCCACCCCCCGACACCAGTCGGCCAATTGACATTCCAGTGTGACGGTCCGCTGCTTGCAGTGGAATGTGACATTTCCTCTCATCGCTCTCTGTACCGAGCCAAATGTGCAGTTTTACAGATTAGACAGGGACAGTGAGAAAATGTGAAGATGGGGGCAGTGTGGAGAGGAGATGTGATAGATGTGAGAGAGTGAGGGAGCATAGACGGCAACGGAGAGAGAGAGTAATGGAGAGAGATAAAGAGGCATTCAAGGACTGAATTCATGCAAACTCATGATAATGAGGCATTCAGACACAGGCAGCATCATTAGCCGTCATGATTTCACAATTCCTTTCTTCCTGTGTAAACTTTATTTGCATGTTCCCTATTTAATGTCAGCAATCAGCTTGGATTTCTCATTATGGAAATCAGCAGGATGAGTGGAGATAAATATCATTGTACTTCTGATTTAGGTTTCCTATAAATGTCACATATTAATGGTTGATATGCATAGACAGCAGGCTGTAACGCACCAGTGTGGGTCATATACTGTGTATTATGTGTGGCTGGAAAGTTTAAAAACTGCGGCAAACTACAACAAACTTGCAGTGTGTGATTTTATGGCCACTTGTCTTCAAAAACAAGAAGTCCAGTTGCCCTCTACTGAAGTACCTACAGTTACTGTGACTTGGATGACTGTGGATCTCCACAGACGTATCTCCCAGGAACAGCTGCTCAAGACTGCAGTCTGCCCTGCTGCTCCTGATGGGCTTCAGAGTGAAAGGTAGGATGTAAACCCTGTGACTGAAACACATTGAAGAAATCAGCCAAGGACCGAAGCAAGAAAAAAAATGGATGTCAATGAGTAATAGTCTGTAAGACTAGTCAAGGTCATTACTGTTTACTTAAGAACACCCATGTCCCTGTGGCTTCGATTTAGTCCACAATGAAACATAAACAGAAGCTACTCTGAGATATTCAAAGAGTAAATGGATGCTGGTGGCACAACCACACAACACTGACATATCATCATTTTATAAAGCTGCAAATCCAACCATTACAAACAATTCAACCCTGACCCTTGTATATAATGTACATACTGCACATCACATACCTGTTTATATATCTGTATCGGTTCTATTGCACTATTGCCAACCTGCCTTTTGCATGTAAGATGTCAATAACTTTGCATTTATTGTCTAATGGTTCACTGTAATCTTTGCACTGAAGCTTCAAACAAGCTCTTTTACACATACCTGTAACTGTAAATAACAGTTTAACACCCATTTTCCTTGTATAATCTGTTGCTCTTGCTTAAATGCATGTGTGTTTTATTTTGTGTAAACACCTTAAGAGTCAAGTTAGTTGTATGTGTTTACCTACATGGTGAATAAATGGAGTTCTGATTCTAAAACTATTGCTTATTCACACATCTAGCAGGCAGAGCAGCCTTATCATGCATTAGGAGTTGTGTTTCTGGCCATCCAGTCCTTTCTCCTTTCAGCTCAGCTTGAGATTTAATGAAAATCTGAGATGTATTTCAAAGTGTCAGCTATCAACAAGTCGTAATTTCACAGAGAGAAAGTGTTTGCTTCATGCCCGGCAAACAGCAACGGTCACACAGGCTGAAACACAAAGGTGCCGCGGAGGGCGCTGTGTAACTTTCATTCGAATTATTAAACAGAGAGAACCCGAGTGTGATAAGGTGACAAAACCCCGCGGGGACGGGGATATGTGAACTCCGTTCAGCTGGAACTCTCCCTTATTTACTTCTCTTTAAATACTGTTTAAATCACACCAGCTAATCTGAAAGGCTTTACCAGTGTTGATGTGTGTGTATACAGTCTGTGACAGAGAGAGAGAGGTAGAGTTAGTTTAAGGCCTCTCTCTACAGGGAGAGGGGATTATGTTTCTCTGCTGTCATGTGTTCTGACATTCAGAATGTTATTAAACTTCAATAGGCTGAGCTCAGGGTTCACTGATTACTCTTACTGGGGCTGAATCCATTATTCAGGCTTTACTTCGCACCGTGTGTTTACCGAAATCACAATCACACCTGCACGCTTCACACGCCGTTCACCTGCACGTACACTCCTATGTGCATGCATGCATATATGCACGACCCCTTTCAGGTGCACACACATTGGAATAAATGCATTAGGCTAAATTCACCGTCGCCGCAGTAATGCTTTTTAGGTAATGTGACTGTCTTGGCAAATTTGATTTGTCTGCCTACTAAATATGCATTGGACGTGTAGGAGAGGGCTGAAATTTAGAGTTAAGACTGTTTCTGTAGTGAGTGTCTTTCAAGTGAACCCTGACACTGAGAATGAGAAGAGAAAGAAATTGCCCACTCACAGCTCCCGGCGGCTACGTCGAGTCCTGATTGGCAGAATGAAAAATGTCTCCTGTTTCGAAGAACAGTCCTTATTCAAGAAATGGAAACAGCAATCAAAGTGTTGCTTTGCAGAAAAAAAGAGGTATGAGTGAGGAATTTTGAACTATTGAGTAAAATATTACATTGAAATGGAGGGTATTTCCTGCTCCTTAGTTTCTGACCCGATCCACGAGAGTGATTGGCCGGAACTCTACCTGGGGCTGTGAAGGGAGGCTCCCCAACTTTGATCACTGTGGAAAGTAGCCCTGCTCCATAATCCCCTCATCTGTCATGCTGTCTGAGGCGATGTGGGCTGCCATACATCTCTCCCTCACTCGCTGTCCTGCTCTCCTGTTCCTTCTGTCTCCAGCTCCTGTTTACTACCTCCATCCATCTTGCCCACAAGGCCGTCGGCTGCCTCCGCGAGCCGAGATGGACAGCTGGAGAACAGAAGACGAGAAGTGAGGTGCGGGGTGCCAGCTTTCCGCCCTAACTTCAGGACGGCTGGCGGCACGGCAACTTTTTCTGTTCTCACAACAATGGGGAAGCACATATCTCAAACAGGGACAGTTAATCTTGAGAGCGCCGGACTAACGGGCTCGCTGTCGTGATTGACTGTCCCTTCCAGCCAGTCCCTGAGTGACCCTCAAAACCACGGAGACGTGAGAGGACCAATAAAACTCCAGCTGGATAATAACTCATCACAACCTCATACGTTTTCATTTACGGAGCAATATAACCGCATTAGGCAGTTGTAAATCAGCAGCTAATAGGATAAGTGGAGCTTCAAAATATGAGGCTGGATGTGTGTACTGACCACCGAAGTGCTAAAGTCATATTAAACACAATTCCTCCCTCAGGCCACTTTATCTACATCTGTCTACACATTTACTGTGGTTAGAAAGTGACTTTTTTGTTGTTTCCTCCCTCTTTTTTTGTAATAAATGTTTAAATAGATTTGGGTTTTACTGCTAATTTGAATGTGTTAATTATTGAACAAGTTAGTGCAACTTCAACCTCAGCTTATCAACATATTTCTTAACACCCAAAGTAAAAGAAAACTACATAAATCGTAGCTTATTTCCTCCAAAATCATTATAAGTTATGCAATTAATGACATCACAAAAATTAAATCATAATTATAGGAAAGTTGGAGTTAATTTGGAAATTGGGTCAAATGTAAAATCCTTCTCTTTATGACAAATTGCAGCTTTTTTCTCTCAGTAAAATTCATCAACAGTACTTTAAAAGCTAATTTAATTCTGGTCTCATTTTGCTTTTAGCTATTTCAAGTAAACATTATTTCATTTATATATCTCAACATTTCTGCAACACCAAACCTGCCCAGTCTCAGTCTGCTTGCTCCTGCTGGCTGACAAACCAACACTGATGTTATCAATAAATACATATTATACAGATATACTGTAGATTTGTGACAACCAAACACATGTTGGAGCTCTTAGAATCAGAACACATTCCTACAAATCTTTCTTCTTCTCGCCTCCATCCCTCTGCTGCGTAAAAAATGGTTACAACTGTACTTTTACATTCACATGGCGTCCTGATGGTGCTCTGATGTATGAGCCACATGCACGACACACTATCTGCATGTTATCTTGTTTTATAGAATGTAGACACCTGGTAGTCATAATACATTGTATTTTATTTCTTATTTTAGGAAGATCTATATTTAAGGTTGCTGACAGACCACATGAGGAAATCAGTTTCCTTCAAAATGAATCAGTAAAATCTCCTCAAAGCTCCAACCACCATAAGCAAAACATTAAACAGGATCAATGGCTCACATGTAAACCGTTCCATCTATTAAACTGCATAGGCAGAACTAGGTGTTAATTGGTCGTCTGGGACCCTCCTACGCTGGTATTTTCAAAAAGCACTCATTAAAATAGAAAACAACGACATGAAGGAACAAAGTGATTGACAAAGACAAGAAAAACTGTAAATATAGAATAAAGCACCTGTGAGAGAAGATAAAAAGTGTACCTCTGGGTTCTGCGAGTACTTCTGTCTATATGATGAGGATTAAACATATAAAACGGATTCACTTCTGCCTCTAAGTGTAGGACTCCAATCTCTAAACCAAAGAGATGTACGGATTATCTCAGAGACGAAGAAAACAATTTTAAAGAAATGCTACTTGGACATGTAGCTGACCTTGAGTCTAACAGCTAGTGTAGAATCATATGGTAAGAAACTGGAAATGTACTTATTGCTGAATTACTTTATCTGACATTATCAGATATTCCATTGGTCATGCTTTGGCCCTAAACACTCTTAAATACCCACCAAGTTGAAACTTAACTCAGTGTGTGTGTTACATACATTGAACAAAAATCTAAACTCAGCATGCAAACTATCTTCTTCTCTGACTTAGTGGAAAAATAAAATTCTTATTTCCATTAGTCTGGCAAGAAACATATAAATGCAGCCAACTGCGCTCAAAACAAAACGTTTTTGTGTTGTTCAGAGGATGACAGATTCTCAGTCACTGAGTTAATCCAAACCTTTGTCGGGTGTTTCTTTAAAGGACGCTGATCAGATCGCATGACCAGACACTGCTCTGGACAGTGGCTTTAAAATGCAGCTTTATTCAAATGATTCAATGCCGCAGATGACAAGTGAATGCCGAGGATGGACGACGGGCCTGCTGGATGCTGGCCTGGCAGTGAGGGCTGCAGCCAGGCACTCGAATGTCAACAGCTCCACCATTTGTCGTGTAAGACATCCTTTCAGACAGCATGGTACGACAGACGATCTGCCACACGATGCTCTGGATATATGTGTCCAACAACGCGATCCTGCCACCCAACATGTCTGTCAACTTCGTCAAGTCCTTCAGAAAAAGTCGGACAACATTCTCCATCGACAGTCTCTTTGACTCTATGTGTCGCAGATGTGTTTCTGGTCTGTGACCCCACTCTCAGTCTGCCCTTAGTCACTTCCAACACAATACATACTTGGTTGTTTCATGATGTCCATTCTGTTGCCAAATATTTATTTCTCTAGGTCGAAAAGAATGGATAAAACTGAATAAACTATCCCATGCTTCCTTTACATTTTCGCTCTGAATATTTTATGATGCGCTCTAAGTGTGTGTGGCAAAAAAAAAAGAAAAAAAGATATGCACGTGCACATACTGTTGTATGTGTTTGATCAAGGGAGTGCTAAGACCGTCCTGAGGCGATTTCTGTGAATTGTCAAAGTGCCGTCAGATGCTTTCTTCAGATTCCATCATGCTGCGAGTGCCAGTCACTCAGACTGAAAGGAAGGGCCTGAGGGCTGGATGGATGAGAGAGGTGCTACATGCTATAACGGGGCTTCAGTCTTGCAGCATCTCTGTGGGCGGAGTGTGTATGTGTGTGTGTGTGTGTGTGTGTGCTTGGGCTTATGTGCACCCATGTCCATGTCTGTGTGCATGTCTCTGCTCATGTATATAAGCAGAAGAAACCTCCCACACAGAAATGTGTGCAGCCGCAGCCTGCAGCTGCTTGTGGGTGTAAAGGCAGCACTCATGGAGAAACAATGGGCAGGGACAAGAAGGGGGCCGAAAGCGAGAGAGACAGGTGACTTAGGAGTGACTCGAAAGATAAATATGCCGAGGAAGAAGTCAAGTTCCACGTCGCCGTGCACGACTCTGCCCCTTTATTAGACCAAAGTAGCTTCTTCAAGCTCTTCCAAAGAGGACTGAGCGTTTCCTCCCTGATGGCTTCCGAGACTTTACTCCGTCGCTCCAACACGAGCTGACAGCGGCGTCTTCACCGCTATCGATTTCCTTTCCTCCTCTATTTGGAAAAACATGGCTCACATGCCACGGGGAGACGCTGCAACAAAGTTAGACTACCTCTCCTCATAACAACATTACTGAAATGCAAAGGAAGAGAAAGAAAAGAGAGTTTGGGAGCAGACTTGATTTAAAAAAAAAAAAAAAAAAAAGCAGAAACACCCACGGCAAAAATCAATAGCAAGCAGCAGCATGACACGCAAACAAAAACCGGCTAAACAAAAAAAAAACAACAACTAGAATTGTGACTCAAAAATATTCACTACCGTGTACGAAACAACAACAAACAGCATCTACTATAAAGTGGGTTCTTCGAATGCTGATGCGCTCACAGACATTGAACTGCAGAATAATGCGCTTTAAACACAGTCCCAAGCTTTCATTTATATTCTGACTGAATCCCAAAAAAATGCATATTGACAAATGGAAGAGGGTAACTTTGGATTTCAGGCTTGTAACACGGTGCCTTATCAAACGCAGATGTATAAATATTCCCCTACGAGGGAAGGAGTGTGTAGTTCAGATGTTGTGACCTGGCTTTAACAAATGCATCTACAATGATTTCATGAGTGTGTGTGTGAGAGTCCACACCTGTGCTTTTCTATGTCTCCTGGAAACCAGCCTGGCTGCTAATCAACGATCCCTATGAGAGAATATGTGAAAACGCTTATTAGTGTGAGTGTGTGTATATGTGTGTGTCCATTTGTGTAGGTACGATGCTGCTGCTGCTCATCAATAGTTCTCTAATGAGGGATAGAAAGTGTAAGAAATCTGCACCTGGACACAATTAGCCAGCATTCACTTTCAATGACTCTCCAGGCTGGAACAAGATACACTCCCTGTACTTTTTCTTTTTCTCTCTCTTTGTTGGCATGCGTTCTGTTCTCTCATCAATTTTTTTTTTTTTTGCTTTGCTCTTACATAACACTTCTGCTGCTTTTTTGCTATCATCTCTATTCCTGCAGGTGTTTTTGAGATTCTTTGGTATTTTGAAGCTGTCTCTTTTTATAGGAGAAAAAAAAAAGAAGTGCTCCTGAAGACATGAAAGTTTCACAGAACATCAGAACTTTGGGATCTTATTCAGTCGTTCCTCAAAGATTCGGGACGGGGGGGAACGCATCCAGATTTAATTTTAGATAATTTTGCCTCCAAAAAA
>NW_007579467.1:48567-111353 GCF_000690725.1 Stegastes partitus | reverse complement strand
TTCATAGATCCACACCTGCTAAAGGAGGAAGGAGTGTACAATTATATTTATGGCATATGATAGGATATGAGGCATTATAAGTGAGAAAGCATAATTTTGGTGGAAAAAAAAAAATATATATATAACTTTGATTTACAGAGCTGAGTTTTTTTTTGCATGCATTTATATTTTATCATGAATCAGGTGTAAAACTAGGCTGGTATTAGCTTGAAATTCATACATGAGGGTGATTCATCACTAACTTACCTCTGAAAACCAGAAAACAGCAGAAAATAAAATATATTTATCCCTAACTGAGCACATTTTCTACTAGTGGCAAAGAGCACTGACATTATTATTTAAAACAAACTGCATCCTTCCTCTCTCTCCTCAGGACTTTCCACACTGCTGCAGAGGTGAAAGATGCACAGCAGGTAGAAGCATCTCCTTCTCATCTGCTACTTTTTGTTATTCATATTCTTTTTCATAGGAAAACTGATAATTAGACGCGAAGGGAAGTACTTTATAAAAGCATCTGTTGCTCGTGAGCATAAAAAAAACAAACCAAAAAAAAAAGAGCTTCCTCAAAAGCTAGTAAATAATTTGCACTATGCATTGGACAGTGATTTGGTCCGGCTTTGCACATCTGATGTTACAAAAAAAAAAGCCAAACAAACACTGAAGAGTATGACAAGTTTTCTTCAGACAACCAATTTCCAAAGTCATAAGAATTGTGAGACTTTCTGGGTGAGATGAGGTAAACAAAAACTAAAAAATAAAAACCCTGTGCCTGCTGAAACACTTAACTCGGAAAAGAGAAAGAAATGAGCGCAGCAGGAAGAGAGAGAGAGAGAGAGAAAGCGGAGATGTTAATTATACAGGAGGCCTTCGGTTGTCAGGGGGAGAAAGAGTGGGGCCTCTCCAACAGTTGATGTCACTAATCATGGGGTGTGACACAGCATGACACCCTGCTATCTCCAACGTCGCACACAAACACACACACACACACAAACACGTGTGCTCAGAAAGCACTGCAGCACACAGCTACACATTCTATATTTGTATCTTCATTATAATAGTAATAATAATAATAATAATTCCCTCATCCAGGCTGAACAATGATACGAGAGACGACTGTTGCGTGAAATGCTTCTTCCAGGTAATAAAAGTGTTTGTTATCCACAAAAGGGAGTTTGTAAATCTGGATGTACGCCATGCAGACGGGGATATGAATAGCTAAACAGTTAAACTAACAAACTTTTTGAGCATCAAGCAGTGAGGATTTGTGGACCAGCAGCCGTCTGAGTTCGTGTATGTTCATTTAGCTGACTTTTAGAGTTTGGACTAAACTCAAAATGGACGCCGATTTAATGGCACAAATTGACACGCACATATCCGTTTGACTTCTTTTCTCGCCCAAAGGTACATGACCCGCTTCTGAGTTTTAAAACAAAACAAACTATGCAGAGCCACTGCTCATTTTCCACTTCTGCATCAGTGAAGCGAAGCCCGCCAGCTGGTTCAGGAGGTCGGCTAAAGACCGCTGCACAATCACATGGAGTTCTGTTTTCACCCTTTTAACCCCTTCCGGTCCCTGAACGTCCTTCTGAAATGCATTTGTAGAAGGTTGACCGGCGTGGCACGCTGTTGCGATTCTGCGATGAGAATGGATGCAGCTTCGTTTGTTAACATCGATGTCCACTTATTCTTTCTTATGAGGCTAAAATGCTCGGTTTTTCAATGCAGTCTGGCTTGGGGAAAAGCACAAGGGGTTTCATTGCATTTTAAATAAAGTGTCTCTTATCCACGGAGCCAAAGTTGTTCGCTTTGGTCTTCGGAGCTGTTACTGACTTTGCTGTTTCATCAGGGGTGGAAAAGTTTCAAGAACGAGCCAATAGGACTTAAGGCTGTAATCACTGTGGTGTGTTAAAACCCCGCCGGTGCCCTGCTGACTCTTTTTTGCTGCAACATCGCCCCACCTCAAAGCTATGGTAATACTTGTTGTTCGTATAGCATTTCAGAAGCGAAACCTCCACTCAGCATCCACCTGTAGGCTCCCTCTAGGGGGGATGTTATTATCATCACTCTCCCGCTGCGCTGCTCTGTGCTGTGCTGTGCTATTTCTGTGAGGAGTGATGAGGTCAGAGTCTTTATACCAAACAGTGATTGTACATATTCTGCTTTCACACAACGGCTCCGTTCTCGGTGAGTTTTCTGACCGGATTCAATTAAGTTGCACGTCAGGACGGAGCAGCTCGGAGCAGCACTGTGTTGGACAGACGTGGTAATGACATAACACGGTCCGAAAGAGGGAAGATGGGGAGAATATAATTTTGGGGGGAAAAAACAGTGTGTAGGAAACATCAAAGCAGAATATTTTGTCCCAGTATAACCCAATAAGCTGCTGTGTTTGATATTTTTTGTGGAATTGGAAAAGTGACTGTAATGAGGTTTGCTATTGTGATGAACAAACAGAAATTTATTGAAGGACTCTGTTAATCTCAGCTATACGGACGTTTAGCATCCATCAGCTTAAGTTTTACTTTATTTTTTATGAGCATGCAACTTTAAAGCTGCAGCGCTTAACAAATTTATTAACCCACCACCCAGTGTGAGGTTTACAGCTACCGTAATTAACAGCTTTGATAATTACCTAAATATATATATTTTTAGGTTTCTGCAATGGTTAATACACCAGTATGAAGAAGCTCTTTAACCAAAATGATGTTTTTAATGCTAAAATATAACTATAATTGCGATCAAGGAATTTTCAAATTTACTGTTTTTAAAAAAAAAGTTAAAAAAAATAGTAAAGCACATGAATATTTCTTAATTAAAATGTCAAAGTCTAGTTATTTACTTGCATTCCTGAATAGACAAATTTGTGTTAGTGATTGAATGTTGTGTTTGATTAACTTCTGAGAAATCCAGTGGCTCAAACTTGGGTAAAAAAACAAGATGAATTCAGTTTGAAAATCCTCATTCCTGCTCAAAATGGTAAAACACCAAGAGCTGCATTAAAGCATGATGCAAATTAGACAGGTGGTCCGATGAATTTGTTCAGCATCGTACATTATGTAGAAATTTGGAAAAGGTAAAAAAGAAATCCCCCAAAATGCCAGAATTTGAAACTAGCTTCTCCCTCTACGCTCTTCATTCTAACCTCCTCCCGCCACACGATGGACGGTGAAGCTAAAATTCAACATCCACTTCTCCTGGGATTCATCCTGCACTCACCTGAATACAGGTCCTCTGTTTAACCTGTTGCACATCCTGCTCTCAGCACAGATTTTTGGTGTTTGCTCTGGAGGGCAGGTGAGATGATCTCACATTATAAAACCTGAAAACGGACCCAAAACGGGCTGCAAAAGTCTAGTTTGCTGCTGCATCACTTGAATTACAATGTGTTGCCAAGTTACTATAAAACATATATGAAAACACTGCCTCCCTCAGTTTTGCTGGGAAACGCGCCAGGCTGATTCCAGAATTCTCCTTTAAAGCCGTCGATGCACCGCTGACTTTTTTTGCTGCAAACTTGCCCCCCTGAACGCTATGCTAATACTTGTTCCAACTGTTCATGTGGCATTGCAGAAGCTAAGCCTCTACCTGCAGGCTCTGGGTTCACTTTCCCCTATTCTGGATGTTATTATCATCACTCCCCTGCCGCGCTGCACGTACTGTTTTTGCGGGGAGTGATGAAGTCAAACATCGTACACATTCGCACAATGGCTTCCTTCTTTGTGAGTTTCTTGATTGAAATAACAATAATTCAAGCATCAGAACTGAACAATTTACTGCTGCTTTAAAGTTTACTGAACTGAAACCACATACCAGAGATGCTATACGGCAAAAACTATGAAAATGAGCAGAACATTATTTAGGACGAATGGGAAAAAAAAAAAACATCAAAGCAGACAATTTTTACACTTAAAATTAAAGCTGTTATAGGCAATATTTTTGTAATGGGGGTAAAAAGTGCCGATGTTACATGGCTGGAGTCTATCCCAGCTGACTCAGGGTGACGGCAGAGGACACCCTGGACAGGTCACCAGTCTATCACAGGGCTACACTTACAGACAGACAACCAAGCACACTCACATTCACACCGACGGACAATTTAGAATCACCAATTAACCTCAACATGTTTTTGTGGGAGGAAGCTTGAGAACCCGGAGAGAACCCACGCTGCACGAGGAGAACATGCAAACTCCACGCAGAAAGATCCTGGGTGTCCTCACCGGGATGCGAACCGGTGACCTTCTGTGAGGCAACGATGCTAACCACTGAGCCACCTTGCAGCCCTGTAAACAGACAGCTATTAAAGGGCTCTGCAGCTACTCTCAGCTGTATGTTGCAGTTTAGCAACAAATCATGCAACTTTATTGTCTTACTTTACTCTTGCCAATCTCATTAAAGTCGTTAAAGACCAAACAGGTTAGCAGCTACCTAATGATCACTCTGTAAATGGAAATCTAGTCCCTATAGACACAGTTTTTACCATGAATATGCTACTAAACATACACGACTAGTAGCCGAGTATCACAAACCCTCACACCCCAAATTCAAACCCATCACAGGACATTTGTTGCCCTTCATCACTTTTCCTCTCCTCTCATTTCTGACTGCTGTGGTTTTAGCTGCGTAGGTTCACGCTCCTGCTTTTTACACATGCAAATGATGTATACATACTAATGCAAATTAATTCGAGTGAGCTGCGTGTGGAGATGCTGCTTAATTAAATGTTGTCTGCACTCACTAATCTGCACGACCCCGACGAGGAACAGAGAGTCAGCAGAAATTAGTTTCTGTATAATTGTCCTGCAGTTTATGTAACAGTCGCTTTTTTTTTTTTCTCTCTCTCTTCTTCTTTCACATAAGACAGACTGCCTCAGATTATTTTTCTTTTTTGGATCACTGCACTCCTTTTAGATCCGGGCCGCGCTTTATCCTTCTCTGCTTGTAATATCTAAAGTCATATCCCGCTTCGCCCAAGGCACGGTTCCAGATATACGACTCCCGTGGAAATAAAACTGAACAAATATCCATAGTTTATTCCTTTATTCGGTTACAAAAGCATGATGACTTCCTTCCAGGACACTTTGGTTAGAAAAAAAAGTTGATTTCTCAAAAGTCGGATTCCTAATAGTTGTATTCTCTTCTAATATATATACTTTTTAAAACTGTGAACCCATTTATTGACCATCGTTTTAAAATTCTTTTTTCAGCGACACCCTTTCCATAGTTTAAAAAAAAAAATCTACAATAATAATTATGTTTCTGGTAAACAAACGGTGATAGATTAGATTGTAAAATTACTGTTGGAAAAAAAAAAGAAAGAAGAAGAAAAGAAAGAAAGAAAAAAAAAAAAAAAAAGGAAAACAACCAAGAAATATTCACATGGTGTTAAATTCCAAGCACTTAAAAAATACCAACAGCTTTTTTTTCTTTTTTTTTTTTTGAAACTGCACCAAAGTAAAAATAAAAACCAAACTGGCTTTAAACAACATTAGCGTCTACGGATTATTCAACATCAGTGTGTGTGTGTGTGTGTTTTACTGTTTCTACTCTTCAAAGCGCCACATTTCCTGGCACCCCTACTCTCCTTTTATAATACAAACACCGAGTGTCCTTCTTTTTTTTTTGCGCTTTTTTTCTCCAAATTTTCTTTTGTACAAATCTTGTTATGGCATATAAAACATACTTCCCCAACGTAAAGCCTCCACTGAAGAGTGCTGTGCCGTAATTAATACATCATCAGCGAAAAAAGAAGACGCGTATGAAGGAGGAAAGGAAAAAGTATTCACGCGGCAGGTAACTAATTCTGGTTACACGGAGGCATGATTTAAAGGAGAACAAACGTTTTCACTGGGGGAAGACGAAAATCCGTTTCTTTTTTTTATATACATAACAGGTGGAGATATGCGTGGTCTCGGTAAAACTCTCGCCGCCCAATTTGCTTGTAAAAGGAATGAGAGGTCATACATTAGATTTGGTACCATCGTCTTTTCTTTTTTAAAAGCAGAAACTCAAGAGTAAAAAAAAAATACACAAGCAGTTATGGAAGATGAGTGCTGCCTTTGTACAGGCCTTTGCTGCGATATGAGAGGTCAGCTGGAGTTCACGGTATCTAAAGCTGACCTCTGGCATCCGACAGCAGGGAAAATCCCATTTCAAGCAACAACTTTCCGGTCACCTTAAAAAAAAAAACTCTCGGACACCGTTGGGCACGTTTGATATCGAGCCGATGATGTTCGGTGCATTTCAAGACGTTTGCTTAAATGACTGTAATTTGTCCTTTTTTTTCCTACAAACTCACTTCCCCCCCCCTCCTATATGTTCTTGAACACCTTCTGACAATACATGGAATATCTGTTCTCTGCGTAGGTGGAGAGAGGAAAAGGTAAGAGGTAAAGATGTTCGTGCTGGCAGAAGGCACATCATGTACCTTTTCCGTAGCTTCCGGCGGTTGAGAAAATCAGTTGTTGGTTTCTCTCCTGCTTTGACAATTTTCACCTGTAAGTCGTAAAAGGATTAAGCTGGCGAGAGGCAATTTTTGTTTGTTTTTGTCAACAAATCTGATGAAAATAGAAAATGAACTGATTGTGTAGTCGAAGCCTGATATACTGCAACTTATTCCTGTGACACTAATTAGCTAAATTACTACCATGAACGCATTTTTCAACAATTTAAGGATATATTTTTGAGCCGATTTTTTTTAAAAGATGCATTCTTCAGTAGTAATTGAGGGAATTTTGGCTGAGTTTGGCTGAGAGGAAATCCAAAAGCCCATCAAAACATGACAACAACATTTAAGGCCAGAAAAAAGGCCCTTTATCTCCTGATTAAAGACTTTATCTGGACTGTATGGGTTGGGTTTACAGACAGTGGTTTTGAATCACTGGCTGCAAATAAACAAAAACGGCTGTTAAATCCTCCAAAGATTTCCTAACCAGCGGTTTTGAAGTTCTCCCAGCTAATTCAAAAATGTGCTCGAAGGTGGAGCGCGAGTGGAGCCACGTCCTGCCCTATGATGGACCCACCTGTCACTGAAAGCAGCGCCTTAATACAATCTAAACAGGTGAGCTGTGTAGAAACTCACCACCTGTGCAGCTGTCATGAAAACTGAAACTAGCTATAGAGCCCAAAACTGGTTTGGCATCAGGCTGTAAAAACGTTTATTTCTGCTGTAAAGTTGAACAATTTAACATGGGAGTCTATGAGGAGCTACTTAATGTTGGAGCCTCTTGTGGCCATTTGAGGAACTGCAGTTTTTGGGCACTTTTGTGTTGGCTTCATTTTCTCAGCCTGGTAGTTTTACTTATCTATCTATTTATTTTTAAGCACAAACAACTCAAAAACTGCCATCACAAAGCTGAATTAGAGAAATACGTGACAACAGCCTCCTCCTGCATCATACAAGTGATAAGAGCACTGACTGAAAATCTATGTAACAGATTGATGAACAAAAAAAACAAAAAAACAATTTTAGACTTCACCAGATGAACCAGCTCATTGATATGTTGTCCTTTAATGGGCCTTACTGACAGGGGGAAAAAATCATGCCAGCTTTATTTATTTTTCTATACTTTTGGTCCTTTAACAAGATCTTTTGACTCAAAATCTCAAAGTTAGCTCAGCTCTTGTGTTCTCCTGTTGGTAAATAATTTAAAAAATACCCTGCAAACTGACAAAATGAGGCAAGAAATGCAATGCACATCACCAATAGCCATTCCCCTAATAAAAGAGCTGAAATGTTTTGGAAATGTTCCTTTAAGGCCTACACGCCAAACCCGGGCTGTCTGCCCTTTGCCATCTCCGCCCTCTACTGTCCAGGGCCTGCCACTCTGATTTCTGTTTACTTGACGTGATCTGAAAGGGAAAAATCCAGAGCCGAGCGGCGCGGTGGATCACCGTAACCTTGACTTCCAATAAACACAGACAATAGCGACTGTAAATCCGTCAGTCGGCGCGTGTGTTTCAATTTCGCTTCCCTTCCTAGCAACAGGCCAGCTTTCCCTTTTTATAGGCCGCACACAATCTGCAGGGGGACATGCCACTCTCAATAAATTGAGAGAGAATAGCTGCACTGCCCATTTCATTAAAACTGAATAAAGCTGAAAATACATCACAGGAGCCAGTGAATTATGCAGCAAGTGCTCTAACAATAGTTTGAGGAATATTTTCTCCGGATTCTATAGAAATTTGTTCATCTTTGCTCTTCGACATGGGCAGCAAAAGAGACTCCTTAGTATATCGATGGATGAATGTCACAACGGTAGAATACAGTGTAAGGTCACTCGGTACTGTACGTAGCCTCTGAATAGCGTGTTTGTGTGGTTTTTTTTTTCTTTCTCGCAGCTCAAGGTGAGCGCTTCCGAATCAGCCCACGCGCTGATTTTGCTGAAACTCTATCTGTTGGCCACACAAATGACCCAGTAGCAACAAGAGTACAGTACGGTGTATGTGCGTGCATTTGTGAGAATGGTCATATGGCACCAAGACAAGGCATGATGTGTTAAATGAGGTGTAGCAGCAATGCATGTTGGTTTTTTTTGTTCGTTTTTTTTTTTTAATAGCCCGGTCAAGCGCTGACTTAAACAGCATCGAACCTTCAGTCCAAGTCAAATCCAATCAGACTACTTTTGACAAAGCTCTTCTACAACAGTGTAAACCATAAACTATCTCATAAAAACTGGCTACGCCACACAGAGCACGTTGTCCTTCCAAAATGGCGTGTAAATGTGAGAGTGAAAGAGAGCGGGAAGGTCCCAAAAAAAAAAAATCAAATCATCGTAGCAGTCACAAGTGTTTGTCCTCCTCTGCCACGTCTGTGCAAAGACACGTTCCGTCAGCCATCAGAAAGCATCTAGGTAGTACAAGGTCAGCAGTGGAGGCGAAGATATTGCACACGCAGACTAACGTCAACAGCTCCATTGAAATGGCACAGCGCAGGCGTCACACTGAAGAATAAAGTTCTTTTTTTTTTGTTGGTTTTTTCCACATAAATGAACACTGTAAAAAATTCAAAAACACGCCCCGGTTTTTCTTTATTGCAGCACATTTCCCTTTTCTTTTTGCGGTATTTCTTTTTCAAACATCCACTCATTTAAAAAAATGTCGCCAGTCTCGTAGTTCATAGTTTGTAAGGAGCGGTTTGAGAGTGCATTTTGGCAGTAAGTTAAGTCTTGTTCAAGTCGGGGCGCGCTGACAGCCAGGAGAACAGATGGGTCAAACCGGACAGCCATGATTTTTGAGGTGAATTAAGAGTCTTGAGCTCTTCTCCTGCCCCACCCTGCCTATCTCCCCTATCGCCGCAAGCACAGTTAGCGTGGTGATCACATGCCAGAGGCACCCAGTCCCATGCTGGCGGTGTGGCTCATACAGGGCAGCGTCTGAACGGTCTTGGGGAAGTCGTGGGTGAGGATTCGTCCGTTCTCGCCGCCGCTCCCGTTGCCACTCATCCTGGTCAGGGTGGAGCAGCGCATGGCGTCGTTGATGGATTGCTGCCAGAAACAAAAGGGATTGCGGTCAGCGTGCGCTAAAGTCAAACAGACACACATGCTTAATAATCTAACCAGAACAGAGAAAAGCTAATGCAACAGTTAAAGCTAGCAGCAGACAGAATTATGAAGCTTAAAAAGGCCTTTCGGCTAAATCTCTCCGGCCTTTATTACAAGAATTTATGCACATAAGAGGCTATTTACGTTTCTATATAAATGTGGTGCTGGCACGCCAAGAAATTGGAGAGCAGAATGAGCTGTTAGGACTCGTAGGGTGCTGCTTTTTACCCTCCTCATCGGGGTCTGAGTGATGTTCGCGGGCGGTAAACCGTGGTGCCGGGCCTCGTGTGCATCAAATGTCCTCATTTGTAGCAGGAGGAGCAGAGCGAAGTGTGGGCAGGAAGGAACGGGAGCTGAGGCTTCACTCATTGGTTTATTAGCTCCATTCTCCAGTCTAGCGCAATAAAAGCCAACGGGCCTCGAAGGCTGACCTAACGATGTGTGGTGCTCGCGCGTGTTTGCGCGCACATGCGTCTCTTCGGCGTCTTCGGCGCCCGTATCCCTCCCCAACCCTATTCTATAGCTGATTAAATTGGGCAAAGCAAGCGCGATCTGGAGCAACCGCTAAGTGCTGCATGGGGATTGGAGATTACACCAGCCTCTAATTGGAACGCTGTTGTTGTTTCTTTCAAGCCAAACAGCATAAAGGTACCGCCGGACTAATAGGCTCCTCGCCAGTCTCATCAGCATACTGATCAGGTGCCTCTTCGTGGGCTGATGAAAACATAAGAGATTGGACCTGCCTTGCTTTTTGTTTTTTTTTTTCTTCCTGCGTACATGACGGGTATATCAGTGCGCCCCTGGGGGCTTTGATGTTGGAAGAATAAATCAAAGGTTGTTTTTTTTTGTTGTAAATTGATCCGCGAAGCAGATGAGTAACACAAATAATAGAAACCTGACGTCTCCCAGCGAAAAGCAACAAGTCTTTACTTTCAGATCCTCTGTACATACAACAAATTGGAGTTTCTACGTTAAAGCAGTGATGGAAGACATGCGAGCCGCACCAGGCCTTGCCTTATGGTATACATATAAACGATGTTCACCACAATGGGCCCTGCGTTTGCCAGACAGTCAGCGAAAAAAAAAAGAGAGGAAGGAGCAGGGGAGAGATTTGCTCAGAGCGACAGAAGTAGATAGATGTACCACTGTGATTCAAATTGCCTTTATACCTGTGCTGCAAAGAGAAATTTCTGACAAGTGTGCTCAAGATTATTGTAATGAGTGTAGTAATGGGATTTAACAAGAGGCCTACGAGAAACACTTTGTAAGCTGAAAGGGAAAAAAAAAAAAGAAAAAAAAGTGTAATGTGTAGTTAACCGCATAATCAAAAGGAAAGCGTAACTCAGAAAATTTGCACATTAAGATGCAAAAATAACAGTCACGTGTGGCGCACCCTTTAGTGACGTGCAGGTGTAGCTTTAAGAGCAAAACAAAATCTAACCTGCAAAGTTCAGAGTGTGAAGAAAACAGGCATAATGGCAATTTCAGAATCAAGTGATTCAACAACACTGCAGGAGATCGGTGACATAAAGACGGAGCGAGGGAGCGGCAGAGGTAGAAAGAGGTACAGGAGAGCACTGCGGTGGAAGCCGTGAGAGGCCCTACTGTGATCACGGTTAGATGGGCGAAGGGGTGGAGGCGGATGTCATCATCAGCATCAGCATCATCATCAACATCATCATCATCATCATCATCATCATGTTTGATCACAGCGTTTCCTACCCCGTGGCTGTGCTCTGCCCTTATATCTTAACAGTGTTGTTGGCGTACAGGCCGTAGCTCTGCAGCTCTGTGTAGGGGGCGCTAGCACCACTGTCTAAGGCTGAGCAGTGAAAGGCCTGAGCGGCTGAGGCGGCAGCGGCTCGCGCGGTGGACACCTTCATTCGGCGCGACTCGGTCCGGGACTTGTAGCAGAACTCCACCAGCGCCACCAGCATGGCCAGGCCCAGGCCTCCGATCAGGATGTAGAAGACTCCCGCCACGTTGCTGAGGCTCAGGGCGCTCGTCTTGTCCTGGAGGGTGGGGGAGGAAGAGGAGGAGGAGGAGGAGGAGCGGGAGGAGGAAGAGCCGAGCAGTGAGGAGGGATAGTGGCAACGGAACAGACAAATGACATTTAGACTTGAGTCGCACACACACATTTAGCTCTGGACAAACATTAGTCTCACAAACATGTAAAAAGGACTTGGCAACACACACACACACACTCAAACTCACACACACTCGCACACATACTTACACATAAGCCCAAGTAATTAGGCACACAAACTACAAGTCAGAACATGAGACCAGAGGACAAGACACACACAACCACACACAAAAACAAAACATTAACAATAAAAAACTGATTTTCGGGGCCTGTTTCACAAAGTAGTCTGCTAGCTTTGGATTTACTTCTACTGATATCATAGAAACAACCCGAATTAAGTGTAGTGACTAATACCAAACCGGGAGTTTTTGTCCAGGCTTGCGACTAAAAACAAATCATCTGTGAGGAAAATCCCTTAAGGATCCAAGCAGGGACAAAATTGCTGAATGTAAAAGTGATTTATATAAAGATTATATGAAAATACTTGAGTTGTCGCACCCAGTCTTTTTGTTTGTGGAACAGGGCTTCAACAGAAAGGAAATGTTGTGAAGGTAGCACTCAAAAGGCAGGTTTAGAGAATGACGCCCCAGAAAAACTACAACCCACTGCAGGGTAATAAGAAAGAACCATCCAATGCAGGCATGTTTACCACGTTACTGAGAAAGGTCCTCTGCTAAATGAATGGGATTTTTTCCAAAAGCTCCAAATTTACAAGTTGTGATGTGACATTTTCAGAAATCAAAGAGGCCGTGGAAGTTCATTTTTTGCTGGATATAATGGAAAACATTGTACTTTTAGTTGTTTTAAGTTGTTTCTCGTAATTTTAGAACGTCTGAGAAACATGTTAATAACTCAGATGGCCTCATCTTTTTTTCATCATGCTTTTCCTAAAACGTGTTAACCGCTGCTAAATGGTTAGCCTCAGTGGCTTCCAGTGACATCCGTGTTGCTGTTGCTTAGCAGCGGTTTTCTCACGACTTAGGGCCGATTGTTACCACTCGAACGGCAAAGTATTTGGCGTGCACGACTTTGTAATGTCATAGTGACAAGCTCATGAGTTCTGTTTGAAGGCAACAAGCGATCAAAACATCATTTAACATGAATACTCGCTCCCTCATAGCTGAGGAGGGTGCACAACACATGGGTGCTAACACCCTGAAAGGCAATTCGCAGGTCGAACCAACATGTCTTCATATGCAACACATCTTTCTTCTGCACGCCTAAAACAAACATTTAAAAAAAAAAGAAAGCCGCCCATGTTTTGGCACGTTTTCTGGCACACTTTGGCACATTTTACCAAAACAAAACTGTATCATAAATAATTTGGCCTCCTCACAAAACAGCGAGCACAGCAGGGAGCTGTGAAATCCATTAATAAAATCTACTCCTGCATGTTAATTGCAATGAAGAGCTTTCTGTGGCTGTTTACATCCGCATTGTTGATTCATTCTCTCACTGCGGGGACAGAGGATGCGAGGCAGCAGCTATGTAAACTGATGACACTATCACAGAAATAAGAAGTGTTCTGTCTGAGCCCTAATGAAGAGCAGCAAGTCGCCCCTTTCATTTAAAAAAGAAAGGATGTCTGCACACTGAAAATTAGCTCCGAGTGATTTATTCAAACCGCATTTTGGTCAAAGCCTTTTTTAAAAAAAATAAAATTTAACAAATTACACCACCGCGGCGCCGCTCTCTATATCAACAGAGGCGACATTAATGAAACATTTTATCGTTCTGTTTTTGTCTTTTATTTATTCATGAGGTATTCTTTCTTCATAGGAGAAGGAACCTATTTATTTTCCCCCCCACACCTTTTCCAGGATACTTGGCATATTAAAATGTCAGCCATAATGTGAAGTGAGCGTACGTTCCATCCACGGCTATTCATATTCCACTTGTGCGCTTATCATTAGCTTCACTTGGCGGCTGGCGTGAAGCCGTTTCTCCTGGTGGGGATCAACAGTTTTACCTCTTCTTTATTAGATTGTAATTGGCTATTTGTTTGAAACCCCGCCTCTTGCACGTTGAAGCGATTTGGCTCCCAGCTTTCTGAGACCAGTTATCCAAAATCATCAATGTTGCATTAGACATAAACCCAGACACCACTTCAGAGGATTCTTGTTTGTCTCGAGCTCACTTTGTGAAACAGGCCCCGGATAGTAGAAACAGACACTGATCTAAACTGCTGAATTTATACATCGCTAAACTTTTTTTTTCTGTATGAATTCAGAACACCCATATACATGTTTTCTCATCATTACTTTTCTGTGAGGGAACAGGTGCAGGTAAACAACACATGCATTCATGCAGCAACAGCACGAACAAGTCTTTAGTTTGACATTGCTTCGTAATATAGGTTTTTTTAATCTCCTATCACCGTGGCACCTACTTACATTTATGCCTATTTATAGTCTGCGGAGAAATGGAGTCATTAAGATTAAGACTGAAATCAGTCAACCTAATAGGTCTAATGAGGACATTATTCTATAAAAATCAGTTTGGGGAATATCCTTTATGCCACTCAAATAGATTAACGCCACGTGGAAAGCTATAGTTCCATTAGGATGGTTAACACTTAATTATGTCTTTGCTTCCATTTTGGCTTCCAGTGATGCAGGATGTCAGTTGGCGTTCTTTAGCCACTAAATAAAATCCAGGCTCTTATTTGTCCATTTACTAAGATAAATGTGTTTTAACTCAAAGAGGAACATTCCATTGAGTCTGTATTTTGTTTAAATATGATGCAGATATGCTAATTTAGTGATAGATTTTAATCAAAATGAGGGCGAGTGTCAAACCAATGTGCTATGAAGGACTAAGAGTGTTGGTTTTTCTTCCACTTCTTCCTCCCGATTGAATTTATTTTTAATATGAAGCTGAATGTGCCAAGCTTCCTAGAGTTAGTTCTAGTGGCCACATCCTGGGGAATGTATTTTTCTGTTAAAAAGAAGATGCTTTTCAGGAAAACAAAAAAAACAAACAACTAAAGAAAAAAGCAGCTAATGAAGTGTCTCACACAGTAAATAAGTGTTCAGCGTAGGGAGTTGGACTTGTTTGAGGGAGTCTACAGGGTTTTTTTTTTTACTTACGAAGAGAAGAAAATTGCAGCAAAATGAAAAGCTTAGATTGTGAAGTGCTGAACAAGAAGACTATATTCACTTTCTTGCTTAAAGTTAGGAAGTTAGAAGAGGAAAGTGAGGCTGAAACCGCTACCAGACTATTTTATGACTACTTCATGGCCAGCGTTAACAAATCAAGTATAACATGTTAATTACTGAGTGCCAAATACAGGTATTTGTCTGTATTTTAATTTTTTTCTCTTTATGTTCAGCGTTTTTCCACAAAATCCCTCCACAAATGTACCTCCTCGCTGTGATCCTTGACATGTAGCTGCATTCACAGCTCTCTGAGAGTATTTTCAGATTGTTTGTACTACGTTCCCCGGAGACTGAATCCTTCATGGCACATGGTTTGACGCCTCTGCACTAAACTGTCAATCAGTGTGAGCAAGGGAAAGGATGGGAACCAAATCTTGACATCTTGACAGGATCAGAAGTCCACGCAGAGGTACATACAGAGGCATCAAAACTAAAGAGCCAAAAGCTTTTTCTTTTTTTGTCAGGGAGAGCTACTCCAGTCGGTAGATAACATAAAGTGGAAATGCATGCGAGTTCGGTGGCATACTTGGTGCGATTTTGGTGGGTCGGTGCTGCAGATCGACAGGCATTCACACATGCACACTCTACGGTGACAGAGTGAGGGCAGGATTGTTAAGGGCCAGGATGCAACGATTGCAGCTCAACAGGTTCAAAGAGCTCAACAATCCAAGGGTCTAATGTCTTCAATCTGGCTCCCTCATGTCCATCTGTGCTCATTCTTTTCCTCAGTTGTGTTCTAACAGTCTGCTTTGCTGAGTGATTCAAATTTAATCTACAGTACAAACACAAGGTCGTCGTAACGCTTTATCTGCCTGCGTGTTCGGAGGGTCGGGCGGTCTGTTTTAGGAGGATCGATTCTGCCTAGATGATAACTGTGGGCGATATGTGTATTACAAATCATTGCAACAATCCTAGCTAATCCACCACACAATATTCATTTACACACTGGTAATGAACAATAAATCTCTGACAACACAAGCTCATCAGTGGGAAGAAACAGACACCAGAGTACCACCAGAGTACTGGCCCAAATATAAGACAGTGTTTCTGGAATTTTTTGTTTAAAAGTGGAGGTCATTTCACAAAATCACAACAGCAGATGTTCCCTTTGAATATTACAATGCAAAGTGAGCTGTATTAAGTGATGCTGGGCGAGAGAGTTTGAGCTGATCCCTCGGTAGATACCTGCCAGCACTGATCATCCTCCCAAAATTGACAGGAAGCCTAGTTTAAAGTGAGAATATGTAACTTTTGAAAAGCTAAACATGGTTGTCTTACTGTCAGATAAAAGCTGCTCAGTTGCAGAGCCACAGAGCGACTTGTGGTGGCCAACGTGGGGAGGTTTTTTAACAGCCACTGGTTGAACTGGCCAACGCTGGCTAAACTGGCCAACGCTGGCTAAACTGGCCAACGCTGGTTATTGTTTCACGGCAGTTTTGGTGGCGAACCAAAGTCTCTCCTGGCAGTAAAATTCACCCAAATCAAAACTGTGTCATGTTTTAGCTAGGGGTGGGTTTAAGCTAAAACAACTATTGGCTTCCCATATGGCAGGAGTCTCTGCACTCAGTGAGATCTGATCTCCTGCTGCACACAATTAGTTTTCCTCCCTGTGATCATTAAAATCCACATCAAACCAACCAAAATATCAGTGTCTTCTTGTTACAGAGTTGTTGTTTTTTTCCCCCTGAAACAGCAGCTAATGTCAGTAGAATTTAACAGAGCAAAGCTCAGATATATATTGTCGTGAACTGACATTAATCAAGCAGTTTGCTGACTTGATGACCTTCCTTGTGCTGCTCTTACGCTACATTCTCGTATTTCCAATTCATCTTTTAATGGACATCAGCTGTTCAATGCGTTACATAGGCTCACTTCAACCTGTAGAAATAATTTTGTATGCACAGGTAAATGCCACAGCAGAAATTAGTTATAAAATATAGTATAAATGTTATATTTTTAAACACCATTTTAACAAATAAGCTTAAATATAACAGCATTGAAAGTGTTAGCAATGCATTCTCTACAGTGGGAGAAATCGAAGCTTGGAGGGAGATGTTTGGATTGATTATCGCATTTTTAAATGTTTCCTTTTAATAAGCCAAAGCCACTTAATCAAATAATTAGTTTTTGTTTGTTTTGTAGACTGACGCATTGATTTTTACATTATTTTATATAATTCAATGCAGCCTGAAGTGAATTTTAGTACATATCTTTCTTAAAACAAAGCAGTTACAGCATCTTAATTTCATCTGTCGTCTTATATTCAGGCCAATACGGTAGTACCACTAGAGCCTCATGGGAGGGGGGGTGTGTGTCTCGGTGTAATAGAGGCTGAGGGCTGGACTTGGGGGGCTGGTCTAGGATCAGGGTTATGCTGGGAGGTGCTGTGAGGTGACAGGTTTGGGTTGGAGACTAACCTTTCTTCCGGAGTCCTTGCTGCCACACTCCCCTTTATCGTACCACCATTTGTTTTTCAGTTTGTCTAAGACGGCTTGCTCATTGAGTTTCAACACCGCTAGGTTTACTGGGATTCTTCCAAACCATAAGGGAATAACATAAATAACATATTATACCATGTTATTTTATGTTATTAATGCAGAAACACAGAGCAGCAAATGCATACATACGCACACATCAATGCTCGGGCTTGCTTACAGGTAAAAACACATCACACACACACACCACACACACACACGCGCACAGATATATAGCACAAACATCATTAGAAACATCAGAGTCAAAGTGATATGCATTAATACTCCATCTAGCTTGGCTGGCTTGCTCCTTGAGGCAGTAGATGTGTATTACTATATCACTTTGGGTAACCGGCACGCTGCTTATCCGCACCTACGCAACAGCCATGTCTCTTTTCTTCAAAGAGAATGTAGACATTTGACATCTAAACCTACAAATAATAACCTACAGGATGTTTTCTATGCCGAGCACGAGCTGGTTTAATGAATCAATTTGAAGTCATTGCTCATTTTGTTAAAGCAAGAGGACGTGATAGAAAAAAAAAAACTTCCCCTCTCTGTGGATTTCAAAATCATCCCCCGCAGGCCAAATCATCACCCCCCTTTGGCACTCCTCCTTTGCTCTTCCCCTCACCGCGGAGGGATTAAGTGTTGCCGGAGCGGTGGCTGCAGCGTGGGTCTGCCGGTTACCCCCCACTCCCCGCCCCCACCGCACCCCCACGTCCCCCAGTGGTGGTGGGTTACCCGCAGGGTTTATCAAACTGGCTCTGACCTTGGAGTCCCCGCCCCCGCTGCCGCACTCTCCCTTGTCGTACCACCACTTGTTTTTCAATTTGTCCAAGAGGCCCTGCTCGTTCAGTTTTAACACTGCCAGGTTTACTGGGTTTCTTGAAAATAATATAAGACGATAAGCCATTAGGAGACACTCTATGGGACAGATATAAAGAGATTGCTCGCATGGTGGTGGTGATTATGGCAACACTGACTTACTGTTAGGAAGTCTCCTGCATAAAGCTACTGATATGAAGCAGGAGCACCGGCTTTAGATGCGCATGTTAGTTGCAGAGCTGCAATGGGCTGAAGTACTGAGCGCCCATACAGTAGTAGAGTCAGGTTTTACCAAGCAGGGGCCTCAGAGAGAGGCAGAGCTGACGCTGGAAACGGAGATGCCTTGGATGCGGAAGTCTTTCTACAGATGGTTATTTCCTTTCAGCTGCACCAGCATACAGATTGCTACGGTAGCTAACCTATCAATATGCAACCCATAACGGCATCCCGCTGAATAGGAGCCTATGTTGATTAATTTATAACTATAAACAAATGCAAACAGAAGCTGCCAGGTTCACTGCCACTGCAAGTTCTTCTCCTAAACAGGCTGAAAGGAAACTGTAGGACCAACTATAGACGGAGTCCTGGACTCATCCAAACCATCTCCACATGAGTTGCTCTGCCTCTCTCTGCTGAGTGTGTGTGTGTATTTCCTATAGCTGACTGGCCGAGGACAAAGACTCTCCCCCCGTCCACAAGTCGCAAGAAAGGCCGAATCTGCAATCAGAATTTGCATGAAAGAAGTAAAGATTGCAGCCTTCGCCGATTATCTTTCCCTTCAAATCAGTGCCAATTCTTCTGTGCGGCAACAATTTGTCGAGGTGACATTCTGCCTTTCTCGCGCAGGCAGACACAGAAGAGCCTTTATCCCCGACCTCGAGTGCACAACACAGCTGTAGGGAACACAGGTTTTCCTCGGGGCCGGTAAAACCTCTGAATTCTTTCTCAGCCCAGCGGACTCAAGACAAAAAGAAAGAAGTCAAAGTGGGTGGACATGGATGGTCTGGAGCCCAGCAGGCCGTTGGTTAGTTTGGTCGGTTGGTTCTAGGTGAGCAGATGTCAGGGGGGGGGAGGTTACTGTATGTTAGTGGGATGTAGGAAACTGTCAGGCAAACATGGGGGGTGGCTGGACATCGTACATGTAAGAAATGAGGCAGAACTTATGCAGAACATTAGAGCCACTGATCAGAAAGTGCTCTCTGAAGACATTCCTGTAAAATGAAGGGTTATGCCATTTAAGTATCTTTTATTTTCAAAGTGCCACTTACAATCAGGCCTGCATTGCAATGTGAGTGGCAATCTCAAAAAGACCGCACGGAAAATATGAATCAAGAAGAAAGACGGTATATAAATATCTACAATTACGTTTAAGACCTGAACTTTAAATTTGGGGGAAAAAAAAGAAAAGGAGCGCTGATATCAGACATCTAATTAGATTTAAACACCGTGAGATAAAAAAAAACCCCAGATCAGTATATCCTTAATATTTAGTGCTCTGTGCAAATTGATTCATTAACAATGCATTGCAAGAATGATTGAAGTCAACCCTTGGAATTCACGGGTCATTCACTCATGTCGATTTCCAGGTGAGCGGCACAATTAAAAGAATTTTGTTTTTTAAGAAAGAAATATGTGAATGATTCAAATCGCCACGCTTTGGCAGGACTCATCCAATTATGAATGTTTGTTATCTGGTAATGAAACTCAGTATCAGACATCTGTGAACGACCACAGGGGCAACCGGAGAATAAAATGCATCGCTCTGCTAATAATTAACACAAAGAGAGGGAGATAATGGGGGCCATCCTCGGCAGGTCAATACTGCAGCCAGCTTGCCTTGTTGCAGGTCTGGACCGATCGGACTACATGACTTGAGAGCAGATTCATTTCACCACTTGTCTTATCACTAATGCAGCGCTTGCTTGATGTATGAAATCCAATTTGTATGAAATTTAAAAAAGGAGCATCCGAGTGGGGCTTACGAAACATTTCTAGTCAGCATTCTGACCTCTGGCTGCCAACCAAGGTGGAACCCCGAATGAATCCTCGGCGAATTTGAATGAAATCTTCCCATATGGCTCCTTTCATTAAAATGAATGAGGCCTATTAGAGATAGATTAAAAGCTTCAGATGCCACCAGCTTCTGCACTCTCTCTGTAGTTGCAGGAGAAATATAAATGGGAAGTTGGTTAAGGTGTTAATGTAATGTGAAATGACAGCTGCTGCTCGAGGAAATCGATGGCAGAAGTACATCAGGAATGAATTATCATTCATTACGTCAATTATCACATCGGATGCTGCAATTACAAATTCAAAGTCTTCTGACTTCACATTCAAAGTGTGAGCCCTGGCTTAAGTGGGAAAGTAGCCATATGGGATGTGACTCTTTAAGTCGTAATCCTGCTTCAGGAGCCCTGTTGGTTTGTGAGCGGCACATTTACATTTTTGTGTTTCCGTGTGAGGCAGATGCTACAGTTTCAAAAGCAGATTGCATGAAACCGTTCACCACAAACGCTCGTACGGAAGTTTTAGATCAGCAGGGGAAACAAGTGTCGCTTAAAGAGGCCGTGACACCTCATGGTCCTACTTTACACTTACGCTAGTGCTCACAAGTCAGGTATGAACAGGCTAGCTGCATACATACATATGCAGACACAGACAAAGATGGTGAAAAGTGGGCATCATCAAGTTGTGAATGTGTGTGATGTGTAAAAATCTGAACAAAAAAAGTAAAAGGTTTGATGATGACTGTGAAATTAACATCATGCAGCTACATCTGGTTCAAATGCATGCAAAGTATGAAGAACAGAATACTGATATGTCGTCTTGTTGTGATTAAAAAGATGCATCTGTAAATCAAAATTTAGCAAAAAAAAAAAGAAAAACGAATCCATCCAAACTCATGAATGTGTTCATACATGAGCAAAAGCTGCAAACACTGAGCTCCATGGACAACTAAACAGATGATGAGGATGACAGATGGAGCTCGCGCACAAGCTCCGATAAAAGCGCTTCAACGCTTTTATCCGGCCACTGCAGCAGCGGCACAGGGTTTACCTGAGAGGGGAGCCCTTGGGCGTGGCGATTCCATAACCTTTAGAGTCCAGGTTCCCTCCCACCTTCATGGTGTCACAGGGTTTCCTCTGCTCTATGTACTCATTCATAGTGGACTCCAGCAGGTAGGCGTACTTCCCCTTGGACTTCCTGACTCTCATTACGCCCTCGTCTGTCGTTTTGACAAACACGGACGGGTCAGCTGCCTTCATGTAGGACCACATCTTCTCAAACACAGCAATCTTCGACCTCTGACAGTCAGAATTGTTAACGAGGAAAGAGATAGAAAAACAGGGAGAGAGACTGTATCAGCTTCAACACTTTATTATCTTCGTTATCGTCTCTGGTAGAATACAATCTTTAATATTTTCATTAGCGAGCCTTTAAAAAAAAACTATTTATGGCCTCTGCAGTAGCTAGTCAGTGTATTTACACGTTTTAATTGTTAACATAGAAGTCTGCCATTCCCATAGGAGAGCCTGTGTATGTACTTCAGCATCAGTACTTTATCTCACTGTCAGTAGCCTCACTGTTTACTGTTTTCTCTCATAACGCTGCAGCAGAACCGCATGCATTCACCCGGGCAGGTCACATAGGTTCACACGATCATTAGTATAACTGTCTCCTCACCCTGAAGAACTCTTTGGTGGAGCCGGCATCCAGCGTTCCATAGGCGATCTCAGTCTGCTTGGCCAGATCCTCGGCGCTCTCTATAGGAGACACCATCCTCTCCACAGTCAGGAAGGCAGCCAGGTTGGCGGTATAGGACGAGATGATGATGAGGGTGAAGAACCACCAGACGCCTCCGACGATGCGGCCCGACAGCGAGCTAAAAACAGAGGAACAGGCAGGTCAGAAGACACAGCGACTGTATCTATATATATATATACACACACACAGACAGAATCATGTCAATGAAGGAAGTAGAAAATTAAATAGCACCAGTCTTTCCCTTCATGGTCAATTTTACACACAATCAAGATGAGGAATCTAAAAACCTTGCGATGTTCACGCCATCCAAGTGACCTACATTGCATCACACTCTGCACACTCTTTGTCCCACCAGGCTTGGAGAGCTTAGCCCAATCTGCTAAGGAAAGATAACCAGTTCCACAAAGGCCCACTCAGCTTCCTGCCTGCCAAATTAATCTCACTTTAAGAAAGTTGCCAATATGTTTCATGGAACCATGCGCATTAATTGTTGGGGATTAATAGGCGGAGGAGAACACTTAGCCACTGCTCTAATTGCACTTTGAGGAAAAAAAAATTAAAAAAATGTAAAAAAAAAAAAAACACAACTGTGAGCCAAATCCCCTGAGTCAAATCCCCGTCTTCCCTCTCTTCACCTCAAGAGAAGCCAGCTCGAACAGCAACAGCGGAAATCATGTTGCGTTACATATCGGTCCCCGACATGCGCCGAGGAACAGAGTGGCAGAGCTTACGCAATGAAAATGACACAAATCTGAAACAAAAAAAGGCTTTCATGATTCACCTTTGTACCGTCAAGCCAAATGGAGCGTGAACATGAAGGCAAGATTAAGTATGGAGAGAGGGGGGGAAAAAAGAAAAAAGGAAAAAAAAAAAAAAAACAGGGAGAAGCTAAAACATAATCATTTAAGATGCTTTTCAGATGACGGGTGGATGATGAAAGAGCAGGGGAGCCAGCCGAGAGCAAACACAGAATGGATGCGGAGCCTTTGAAAAATCAGTCGGGAGAATGCGGAGCTGTCTGCGGGGTGTGTGTGGATGTTTCGACTTGCTCGCTGATCACTGTTCAGTTCATTGTGGCGAAGGTTAAGCTTCGACCATGCGGTGAACAAAGAGACATGTAGGGCTGCAACTAGTGACTCTTCTGTCTTCAAGTTTTTGGTCTAAAAAATGCACCAACATGACGTCCTCAGATGTATTGTTTTCCTCCACAACCCATATTTATTCAGTTTCCAGTCACCAAAGGGCAAATAAACTGGAAAAAAAAATCTAATTTAAAAAGCTGCAATCAGAGAATTTTTACTTCTACAAAATCTCAAACTGAGTTATTAATTTTAGTTGGTGATTAATTCAACAGTTGACAACTAATCCATTAATCAATACAGCTCTAATTCCCAAACACCTCGATGAATATTAAGCATTGGAGCAAACCATTCACAAGCAAGTGGTGCATCAAAAAAAATCTCCATTTCAGCCCTGGGCAGCTATAAAAAAAGTTCTGCACGCTGTCATGTTGCACACACAGCATTTTGATCCTCTAACCTTTAAGGAAGATTCATATAAGAAAAGCGCACCGGTATCACATATTTATGCAAACATTGCCCAAGAAAAACCCCCCATCAGTTATAGGGCAGCAGCACCTGCCAGCATCCATGCATATTACAAGCAGTGAGGTTTATGCATGAATCAAGTGCACGAGTATAAATAAAGAATTCCAAGAACATTTTATTTGAGTGTAGTAGAAATAGAAAAATGGTTAAAAATATGAAAGCAGTTCCTGTTAGTGCAGGAGAGCAAGACCATTCTAAGAGCATAAAAAAAGGGTCACTAACAAGCATTTTCATTATCAAATACTCCACTGATTATATCTTAATTAACCGTTTAACAGTTTGGTCTTTGTTATTCTCAGAAACAAATGCCGGGATCCAAAGTAAAGTCTTCCGACTGCTTGTTTTGCTAACCTCAAAACGGTCTTTTTTCTTTTTTTTGAGGAGTGAAATGATGTAAACAAAGAGCAGAAGTGACACCGTTTGGATTCTTCCTGTAAGAATTCTTAAAAGCGAGAACCTCCGTTTGCTCCCGCTCGTGTTTTATTAATTCTATTCAGTCTTATATATATATATCACTGTTCAAGCTGCCTCTTAATTACTTGACAGTCCTATTGTGGCGGAAAGAAGGAGAGGCTTCTGCGAAAAGAGAAAGAACGTGACATCCCGAGAAACAGCGAAGGGACTCGGGGAAAAGAAAGCAAGAGCGTGTTATGTCAGGCAGAAAGAGTGATACAAGTGGGAGAAAAGGAGGGGAGGAGAGGAGGAGGGGGAAATAAAAGGAGGGAGAGGCAGAAAAATGGCAGAGATGAAAAGTAAACTGGATAGTACCACCAGAGGCAGACAAACTCCTTCGCTTTGACTGCTTCTGGCCTCCAGAGATGGCAGTAAACAGCTGTCTAATCCTTCCCCTTCAGTCGCCCCTATTTTAATTTTTTTTTTAAGTTGTTGTTTTTCCTCTTTCCTCCTGCTCTCCCTTTCTTTCCCCTCCATCCACCTTCCCTTCCCCGTCTCTTCATGTGCTGGAGGGAGGGAGGCGGAGGGCTGACAGGGGTTTGTTGTGGGCCGAGACAACAATAGCCTACACCTTGGCACTGACACCGAGGCATTCAAGTATGCACGCACGCACAACCAGACGCACATAACGCCGCCTTCCTGAGGATTGTGTGTGTGTGTGTGTGTGTGTGTGTACCAGCGAACAACGGGGTCACCGTTTGCTGCGCGACTGGGACGAGGAGAAAGAGGTTGTGTGTTGTTAGTGTGTGAGTGCGTGGGTGTGTGTTGGGTCTCCTGCAGCAGTCCTCCTCCCCAGTTGAAGCGGAGCGACTGGCAAACACAGACCTGTTTGTCTCTGTTTGTTTCCTTTTGAACTGCCTTTCCTTTGAGCCTCCTTTTCTTTTCTTTTTTTTTTCTTCCTCCTCTCCGCTCCTCATGCATTATTGCGCAGCAGCCAACCTTGGTGCGGCGGTAAAACATTAACTAAGCTGTCTTATTACAGTAGGGGAAATCTTCCAAGTAGCACTGTAATTTCATAGTCTTGTTAAGGCAATGATTAATCAATTATTCACTCTGCCTCTTTTATTGCATGGCGAAGGAAAAGGATTGTTAATGGGAGCAGAAAACGGCGCTACCTCGAGAGCGGCGGTGAGGAAATACAATGCAACAGCGCGCGCGTATGTTTAGTGTTGAACAGACTGATCGATTAGTCTACGATGCCGCCATTTATCATGTGAATACACCAAATAATGCCAAAAAACGTCAGCATTGGCCGACCTGTCTCTGTTTTCAGAGAAATAAGAATAAAAAAAAATCACAAAAGTGAATAATTAAAAATGGGAAAAGCTCACAGGGTTTAGGTTGAGTAGCACTCAAATCAATATTAACTCTTAAGAAATCAGATTTCGCTTTAGTTCTTTCTCTGTGAACTTTTGGGGGATTTTGGTGGCTTTTAAGGTGACATGACGGAGACAGAAAGAAGGAATGTAATCCAGGAGCGTACCAGGAAGGCTGAGGCTACACAGCTTCTTAAACCTCTGGCCCAGCAAGACACCCCCAGGTTAGGCTTTACACAAGGCAGCAAAAGTTGTATTTTCTCACTCAGTTTCTTTCTTTCTCTTCCAAAGTTGGAACTGTTTTGGCTGCAGGAGAACTCTGCATTTGTGCTTTGCTGTTTGGCCTAAGTGGAAAATGAGATCGAATACATGCAACAACTCTGAAGCAGGAGTTGATATGAACATTTCATGAACAACTGTTTAAACATGTTTCTCATCCTGAACGGAAAGTGAAAAGTTATGTAAAGGCGACGCACACCGGATGATCTCAGATCTTCATCTTTTGCTACATGGTCTCCACCCACAGCCTCTCTTGGAATCTGCTGTAGCACTAAACTCTCATTAGAATTCCCCTGGCTGGCCTCGTCTTTTTCGATATGGTAATTAGCAATGACTAATGACTTTAGCAAGTGTAAAAAATGAGCCAGTAATGGCCACATTACAATGGATTAGGAATTACAGAGGTTTAAATGAGAAAGAAAATGGTCTCTAATTATGGTGTGATTCTAAGACAAATCAGGGATGGAAAAGAAGTTTTCTGCTACACCGCCTTTTTTTTTTTTTTTTTTTGGATTCTTAAAAATTAGCGAGACAGCTGTATGTTCCCGATGACTGGGCACATCACTCCCAAAATGTCTGGATGGAAGAGATTTATTTTGCGCAGATCAGAAGAAAAGAAGCTGAAGATGAACCTGTGAGCAGCAGACAAACATAAAGAGAGTTATCGACACATAGTGAAAACTTGTGTAATAATAGAATCCTAAGTGTCGGGGAGTATTTGTTATCTAATTGGCTCCTGCTGTGGTGAATTCCCGGAAACTTTGTTAGCAAGAACAGCTCGCTAGATGTGAAAATGATGCTGATAGTTATGAAGAAAAAAAAAAAAACATCACACCAAAGCATTATTTATATCCAGACCACATCAGAGGATTGATCAACGCTGAAGGTAAAGTGGAAGATTTTTCTGAAATATAATGACAACCGAGTCAAGGGTGACTCCATTAGAGGGGCATGTCATGCACAGCTCTATAGTCGTCTTTGCAAACTGTGTGCACACATTATTTGTGTTCTCTTTTGGACGATCTGAAGGTTTTTTAAAAAGGCCGCGATAATTGAGGTGAATCATTTGAATCGCCTTGTTTGATGTGTTCGTCGCACAGTGACACGTTCGGGATTAAATTACAGCTGCTTTATTACTCATTCTGTACATTATTCGGGTTGGTGGATCAGCAAGGTTTGAATTATTGTACGACTCATATTCTGTCCATATACATCTCAGCTTGCATCCTGCAGCCCTTCCAATGTGCTGACTTATACGGCAGGGCTTATGCTAATTAGCGGTTCTTCGACTATGCCTCAGCTGCTTGTAAATGTTATGAGTTGATAAAAGTTTTATTAAGCTCTTGATTCCCTATAGTCTCCTCAGCCACTGAAGGAAACAAAAAAAAAAAAAAAACAGTCTGGTAAAAACATGCATCATAATACTGGCATGTCAGGATAATTAACCAGAATTAAATATTTATGAACGCGATTACCTTTTTATGTAATTCTGCCTCCATATAGGTCACCGTGGTTCCACTGGAACCACACGCAAAGTGCCACAGCTCGAGAATTGAACTAAGCTCGGAGCAGACATGGCAAATTGGTTTGATGTGCAGCACACGATGCTTTTAGTGCACACCGGGCCACAGAAAACAAGAGATACTTTTTGAAAATGCACTTGTCTGATGCTTTCAGTGCGCTTGCAACTTTCCACCACTTCACAGTTTTTCCCTCTCTCGGTGTTGCTAAATGAGGCTCTGGGGGGATGAGAAACATGCTATGGCCAATATTGTTGCAAAGTCATGGGTTTACTTTTGCTTTTGTTTGCTTGTGTTTTTGCTTTCGCCGTCTCACTGTTGTTAGATTGTATTATTTCAGAGCGCTTTCATCTCCAAGGCCAAACTAACATGCAAGCTTGAAGCAAGGACCAAAAAAAAAAAAAAGTAATATAGTGATTTACTAAAGCCCATCTCTCTCCCGCTCTCTCTCTCTGCCTTTAAAGGTCAGCATTACCATGCTATTGAGTTGAAAAGAGAATATTATGATAATGTTGCCACCCTGAAGCAAACGCACCACAAGCTGGTAATTACGTTCATTCAAGTCCACTATGGAAAATTTGGACAAAAAACATTATGATCCCAAATGCTTTGTAATTGTTTAATGCATGCTTCTTTCATTAAGAAGCAGCAAAATTAAGTGGCTGCTTTGCGACATACGGCTCATTTGAGTCGATCGAGCTCGAGACGATTTAGCTCGCAGCCATTCCGAGCGTTGGTGCAGAAGAGGAAATCGGCGTAATTGTGACAAAAACTTGCAATCATTGTATCTGCGGATCTACACGTGTTCGCCGAATGATATCATGGATGTTGTCTTAGCCTCATGTAACCTGAGATAAGTCAGTGCTGGCAAGCTGTGAGAGCGCTCGATACGCGCCCACACACATACGCAAAGCCTCTTAGTCACTCCGGCAAGAAAATCAGGAATCCAAACACAGATACATCATAACTGCTCACTGAAAATCAATACCATCAGCACACATAGGAGTGGAGCCACAGTGCATTAAATTTGTCTGTATAATAACACAAAGAAGAGATGACATACATGAGCATTCCGGTGCAGCTTCACAGACACTTGATGTGAAGCTGCTCTGAAAAGAAAGAGAGAGAGAGAGGAGGAAAAAAAAAAATCTGTGTCTCTTTACGGTTGCCATGGCAGCACACTCTGCACTCCAAACAGTACAGCTGAGCTGAGAGAGACTTTAGTCATCTCACTCCTCCTCCTCTCCCTCTCTTGCTGTCTTTCTCTCTATAAGGGCATCCACCCCTATAGTAGAACAGGATTGCCATTACAGAGAGAAAACTCTCATTAGGTCTCTTTTCAGCTCACGGACTCGCAGACACAGGCCCAACTGATAAACTGCTAAGCACCACAGTGCACATCTTTTCAGTCAAACTACTGGCAGTGTTTACGCTGGCCCAGGTAGATTTCCCATGAGGCCTCTGGCTTAGTGTATAATTCATGGTTGCAGGAAAGATACTCACATGCTGTCACAGCTTGATTACACCAAAAGCCCTCTCTGCATCTGGAAACATATGTGTGACTGATTTGACAGAGTATATGCCTCCGAGGGGATGCTGTCTTTGTCTGTGTACAAAGTGTGATACCCCAGTGAGATCCTGCGGGATTGTGTGTGTGTGTGTTTGTGTGCGTGCGCGTTTCACTAGTTTGTGTTTCTGAGCGTGCACGCATGTATGATCAAAAGTTGCCTTCATGCAATCTCTAGATAAATAAAACATAAGTTATGTTGTGAACTAAACTGAACCGTCTCTTTATGAATAAATCATCCCTTCCTACCAAATTTCCTCAACTTTTATTTTTTACAGCAGCAGCTCACTAACTCCGCCATTATGTAACTCAGTGGTGCGTAACACAATCTAATTTCTTGGTTTGTGCAAATAATAACAGCAATAATGCAGCGTGATGCTGAACTGGTCGATGTGAAAGATGAATATAGTGCATTGCATACTATGTACTGTATATATTGTGAAGCACACACACATATATATGGGTGTGTGCAGGTACAGGGAAGAGAAACATCTGCTGTGCCGCAATGTGGGCGCCTTAAAAATAAATAAATATAAACACCGTATCAACAAGACAACTGTAATAAGCCCACATCAGTTTGCTATTACTCAAACTGTGAAATTTCATCTCTTTCGAGTGAACGAATCAATGTGGAGTTGATGAGAATTGGAAAAACTTGATGTCCTCCCACAGTAAACAGTTTTGTTGTCCTTCTTTATTTACCAAAGTTTTGTCAAACAGCAGAATTACATTAAGACAGTGTTGAAACTTTGTCGGAACCTGAACGACTGACTTGTACACCTCCGTCAACCAGAAAAGTTTTTATATCCAAGTCTGCCAACACACATTTGCGTTCCTAAGATTAGTGCCACCACAATCAGCATCTGGTCAAATGTGATATACGGTCAGGACAGGGTGTTAAATGTCATCGCTTCATCATTTTATCCGGCTAGACATACGATTTTGTCATAATTAGCATATGAGTTCTTGTGCTACGGACAAAATATGTTCCGTGAGCTCGGCCTTTGACCACCGACGTCGACTCATCGCTGAGTCCAAGTGCCAAATCTGAATAAATTCCCTCAAGGCGCTCCTGAGATACAGCGTTCAGAATGGGACGGGAGGACGGCTGATGCTGGCAACGGATGCGTAAAAAAATATTAAAATATATTCAACATTGCACTAAAACCACAAGGTTGGTCATTTAAGTTTAAATCTTAATTTCTTGTGGGCGACTTTTAATGTTGCCGAGCCGGAGTTAATCAGCCGTAGTCGCTTCATTAGCTGGATGAAAACCCAGCTTTTAGACTTTTTAATGCTTCCAATGGATTTGCTTAAAAGACTCTTGAAAAAAGACGTCCTAAATTTGCAGTTGATGACTTTACGTTAAATTGTGCTTAAAAATGAAGGCTAAAGTGGCCATAACCCTGATCCACGTAGAAGATGGGAAAACAAACAAGCAGCAACTGTTTGTGTATCTCAGTGTAGAGCAGCTGAAGCCTAGTCTTACAAGGAGGATAAAAAAAAATGCACAATACTAAAAGAATTCTGTTTTATTTGTATTTTCAAACATAAGATTTTCATTTCAGGTGATTTTTAAGAAAAGCAGAATGGATTTCCTGGTTACAGTTTGAGTGGACGGGTGTTTTTCAGGTACAAATTCTGCCAGAAAATCATGAGAATTACTGAGGATTCTTCAAGAAAACTAAATGCATTCAGGCACCAGTGTCTCGCCCTGTCTTGTTCAGCACCACACAAGAGAAAACAAGCATCACTGCACGCAAAAAAAAAACAAGACAAAAAACCCAGTTTGAGAAATACTGACCCTCGCCGGGTTACCATAATACACCACATACACGATCCATTATTGAATGATTGTGACCGCCAGGCTGAGAAATTGATGCTGTGGCAGGCAGGATGTGAGTGACAGAGTTGATTTATTTCAGTCTACAATCATGTAACGGGAGCAACACGGGCGCTGAAGAGTGATGACAACTCCATGGGGCCATGCAGTTCACACACACACACACAAACCTGCGCATGCACACACACACACACACACACGCCGACATCAGACGCAGACATAAACATCTCAAAAACACATTGAATAGAGGAGCAGCAGCGTGAACCCAAACCCTTTTACTCAAGTTGTCTCCCAGTCAGGAGCTACCACTCGGCAAAGTTCATATGGAAATTGATTGCCAGGTCATGTGCAATACCGGCTTGTGCAGAATGAATACTGAATGTCTGCTGCTGCTCGGCCTATCCTCCTACACCGTGTTCACCGACAGACATGAGCTCCTTTAACGAGTTAGCCCCCTTTAAATATGCTTTGCTGTCGATAATATGTCAAAAGGCTGCTTCACAGTAAAGCCGTTCCTTTTGATTTCGGACTGTAAAGAAGAAAATGAGGGATCAACTGATTTTTTTTAGGGCCGACACCAAAGCTGATTATCGGGAATCGAGAAAGGCAGAAAACCAACATACATGAAATGTAATGTTTTAACAGCATGTACTAGCAGAGAGCCAATCATTCATAAACAGGCTTCCAAAATAATAACGGTGACGATAAGTGATTATGTATAATAGAGTCAGGAGTGATTCAATCAGTTTGTTTATGTGGGATCGACTGAGATTGATCAGTTTTGTCTTCTGCTGTTCGTCTCTATTCTATCAATCTGTCACTTTTCCATCACTTTTATAGTCTACTAAGGTCCATAACTTAAAGCATTATTAATTATTGTTTTACACACTCTGTTTCAGGGTGATCTGCCTTCTAACTTAGCTGCTAGCTGTTAGCCACTCTGAGAGGAGCTAATTTCCTGGTTTGCAGTGTTTTTTTGCAGTGAGAGACATTTGTGAGACCACAGAGCGACTACAGACAGACAGAGGAGGCTGCATCCGAGCTGAAGTAGCACATTTAACTTATCAATAATCGATCGATACAAATACAGATACCAATAATTGGAAAAATGCCAAATATCAGCCATGATAATCGGCCAGGCTGATCATCGGTCCATCCCTAAAGAAGATGTAAGTGAATTAATTGCAACTGAAACATTTCCTTCCTCTTTAAAAATTGCACTATTTTGTAAAATCTGAGCCCACGGTCCAGTAATTTTAAAGCAATCTGAACATGCATTAAAATCAGTCCGGACGCAATTAGCAGCTCAGATTCTGACTGCTGGAGTAGTTACCAAATGTCAAAGAAAAGCACGTATTCCCATTACTGTCAAAAAGATTTTTAAAAAATGCACTCTTAAACCTGCCGGTTTGTGAGTGTGCCTCTGTTTAACACAGCGGGGGTTTGCCAGGTGAAGCAGGTGGCATCACTGAAACCATGATGAGAGAGAGGAGCTGCTGCTGCTGCACATGATAAATTCTGAACCAAACAGCACCTCTGGAAGAGGCAGAGAGATCTCGAAAGGATGGAGAGCAGAGTGGATGAGAGGACAGGAGGACTGAAAGTGGTGATGGGAGAGGAAGTAAATGGGCAGAAGAATGGATGGATGGATGGAGGGGTGTTAGTGTGTCTGTGCGTGGGGGAGGGGTCACTCTCAGAGTCCACCTGTCTGCAGAGATAAACACGAGGAGGGCCCAACAGCACGGACCGGGGCTTATGGGAGGGCCTGACTGACAGTGCTGACATTTAGAAAGAGCACAGTAAACAAGGTCTCACCGAGAATAAATAGCAGGGGGAGCAGAGTGGTTAATACACACACACACAATGACGTACTGTACACATGAACGCATCGACGTGCGAATACAAGGATGTATGCGCATGGTATATGCAGAGCTTCACAATGGGCTACCTTTAGAGCGGTCCAATCAGATATCGAAGAAAATGGTAAAATGCTTGCTTTTAATAGAATCGGCTGACACACACACACACACACACAGCAAAGCAGACAGGGAAATTAAACACGCCTACTGATTAATCCAGGACAGAGTGGATCATCAGTGTTGTTCCTTGGCCTTTTGTCTCTGATTAAATGGAGAAGCATGAGGAGTGAAGTGCTTCGAGCTGCCAAACTCGGAGCTGAACATTGTGTTCTCACCTATAAGTGACAAAGGCGCAGTGATGAGTGGTTAACCGCTACCTGCTCAGAAATGTCAGCAGCTCCAGGAACAAAATGTCTTTTACATGTTTTCGCGCTATAGTGTTTTAACAATAAGAAAAAAAAAAAGGAACCTGTTAGCGGTTGAACATATGGAGACGCACTGATCATGATGTACCCTTTGAACGGCAGGTCGTTTCTGAGCATTTTTTTGTTCTGGTAACACTTTCCGCACCGTGGGCTCATCTTTAACTGCAATTTGAAGTCCCATGGCTCTATAGAAACAGCAGAACCATGTAAGAGGTAGAGAGAACACAAACATGTCTGTTGTGCCGTTTGACAAAGTTCTTTTACGAAGATTGAAAAAAACAAAAAAACATGCATTCTACATTTGTTGCGTGCCTACAGGTGTTACCAATTCTGAAAAAAGTGGAAACTCTAAGAGATATAGGATAGATACAGATATTTCACTACTTATATTATATTTCCAGTCTTTTTTCGTATTGGTCTACCCACAGCCTGCAGTTCAGTCTAATATAATCACAGAATCTTTTGCTTTTTAAAAAAAATCTGGTAAGGGAAAACACTTTATTATCGGCAAAGACACACATAGTATAATGATTTCCATGATATTTTTTAAAGATCAAATGCCTTTGAAACCCGCCAGTGGGTTTAGGAGTTAACAAGTATAAAATATATACATGAAACAAAAATTTGTGAAATAACTGAAGAAATGATTCAAACTCAGCTCATTGTTGTGAACTGTTATTTCATTCATCTTATTTTCACTGTAAAAGAGTCTTACTAGGTTTTATATAAATTTTATTGAATAATGGGTTTTTATTTCATAATGCTCCTTTTCAAAAGTCTTTCAATTTACTTTGTGCCAGATTCTTCTCTTTTTTTCATGTCAACAGTGCTGTGACAAGACAAGCACCAAGCCTTGACCTTTTGTGCCCCAGGTTAGCTACTGTTAGCATGAGCAACAACAATGTCAATCAATTTCTACTATGTAAGGTGATGCTGTAGATAAGTACAGACATGGTCTAACCTCAGGTGAAGCTTAACCTCACCTTTTGTTTAGCTTAACAAAAATAGTAAGAATTTAACAAAAAATATAATTAAAAAACAAAAAATGCACATGCTACTTTGCTAGCGAGCTGACTAGCTCGGCTAGCTTGGGAGTTTGGATAATAGCATCAAGGTACAACATACCACATAATAAGTACCATTTACTCAAATACTGAACTCAGATACAATTTTTAAGTTACATCTATTTTGTTACATTTTAGAGGGAAATGCTGTACTTTGTATTTAATTATATTATAATTATATTATATTATATCTTTTTTTTTTTTTTTTAAAGTTCTACTTTTCACAATATCTTTGACACAAAACATAGCTAAAGCTAAAGCTGAGCTGACCAGCAAACAGAAGGACAGTCTATATTAATGCATTTGTTCCCAAAACACAATAACACATCACTATGAGAACTTTTACTTTTTACTGTAAGTCAATTTTACTGCTAAAACTTTAGCAACATTTTGAATACAGGTACTTTTAATGGTGTATTTCCAAACAGCGGTGTTGTTGCTTTTGCTTTTATACTCACTTTATACTATGTGCTTTGTACTACATACAGCGCTTTCATGCAAAGTTAGAAACTAGTCGGTAGACAGAAATAAAATGCAGTTTTGTGAAGCACACTGCTTTAAAAAACACAACTTGAAAGGAAGGCATCTTCATTCGATATGGTCTAACTTGGGTTCGCCTGATATAATGAGTTCTTTTAAAATCCAACTATGAAGCTAAATTATAAAAAAAACTCTAATTACGTACTTGAATTTGGGTTAAGCAGAGTGCATAAATACAGACAGTAAATGAGGCTAGGAGGAAAAAAAAAAACGTAAAAGAAAATGAGCGCGCTCACATATGCGAGCACAGAAATGTTCACATGAAAGCTTTTCTGAAATTAAAAAAAAAAGCTTTCAGATGTAACAGTGCACTGCGTTCATGTGAAACCCTAAACCGAATGTGAAGGAACAGGTACTGTTGCTTTCATCCGACCAAACACAAGCAATAACATTACATGTCCTTTTAAATCTAGCAGAGGAGCTCGTAACGCTTTAGGAGACGCAACATGCACCTCCGTGTGTGAATGTGCGCCGAGCTAACTACAGCAACTGGGTCACCCAAATTTTCAAGGGGAAGATGTTACCTTCAGGGCAGTATTCAGTGGGGTGAAACATTCACTGTGTTGGTTTTCAAGACACCATGCCGACTCCACCGCGCTGATCGCTACACCAGGCACTGCTGCACACGCTCAACGTTTTTTTTTTTTTTTGAGGGGTGGAATTTTTAAATTTCCTTTTATTTATTCTGTCAGACACAAAAAATGAGTCACCTTGAAAGGACACATATTTGACTCAAGTCCTCGGAGGATAAGTGGCTTTAAAGCTCTCACTGATGACATTAAGAAAATTCTGTTCAACCTGAAACCTACTTAAATGAGAAGTCGCAGCAACACGTCTGCGTGCACTTTAGGTTAAAACACTCCGAGGGAAAACTGTTCTCGGGCAGATAAAACGTGCAATCGCATCTCTCTTTATTAGCAGAAGCCAAACTCCGGGCAAACAGTTTGGATGCAGCTATTACAACCGATGACGAAATGAGCTGTACAACTGGTACATTTTGCAGTCACATGGCATCAGCAGAACCGCTCCGAGCGCAGAAATGATCTATTTTGTCCTTTTTAGTCACAGTCGGTGAAAAGGTCTTGCATCAGTTGAGATTGCTTTGCCCCCAAGCAAAAAACAAATGCAAATACTGTACAAATATGCATGACCCCCGTGTGTGTGGTCAAGCGCGCATACAGTAACACACACACGCAAACACAAACATGTCGGCGCATACGGAGAGAATCCACAGGGAAGAGACAATCTGAGGAAGCACGGTGACATTCTCTCTCTCTCTCGTTCCTTGTGTGGCGTGCGAGGAAATCAATAGTTATTGCAGATGCATTTTCTGCCCCCTAACTGAAGAACACTTGGACAACAGGCTTCATCCTGCATGAAGCGCAGCACAGTCTCCACGCAGAACGCAGTAAATGTCAGGTGAAGGCCTGTGGGAGTGCCGATTCAGTAGCTACATCATGTACCGCTGAGCACCTATGTGCAGCATGCAGAGTTTTAGTGATGTTTTTACCCCCTTCTGATATCCGTGTAGGATAAGAGCAAATTTGAAAATACATTTTATGCCACAAGATGGAAGCTGAGATTAAAAAAAAAAAAAAACAGGTTGTTGCACATTGCATCCACTCAATCTGCTTTCATACAACTCTACAATATCTGTCCAGGGAGTTACAGCTGCGGTTAGCCTAGCCGTGTGATGTCGGTTTGCTCAATCCGTGCAAAAAGAAAAAGGAAAAACAACTTGTCAATTTTTTGCAAGAATTGCATTCGTGAGAGTTAAGAGCTGCTTGTGATTGATTCCGTCAACCTTTGAACACAGCCGGGGCGAACTATTTCCCAGTCTTTGTGCGCCTAACCTGTCTTCTAGCTCCGGCTTCACATTTATTTTACAGACGCTGATTTTCTCATCCGACTCAAAAAAAAAAACAAAAAAAGACTAAACATCAAAGAAACAACAGCATTTCCCAAAATGTCACTCAGTTTCTTTCAAGTCGTGTATGGTTGGATGCACCTAAGTATTTACGGTGACAAGCAGCTTTTCAGTTTCTTATCCGAACCCGCTAACAATTTACTCTCTGAGGCACCACCGTCAGCCTCCTTATCCTCACGGCGCTTACTCCAGTAGAGATACATTAGTCATACATGCGCCTCCACATTTCACGTATACATAATGTATACGTAGCTTAATGTTTAAAAAGACATGAAACTCTGTCTACTCGTGACCTAAACTGTCTCTGTTGGTTCAGAGCGTACAGTGATAACACTGACATTATCTTCTCATCTCCTTCTGCTGGTCCCTCTGGAAAGCTCCGAAAGTCAACCTCAGTGTCTCTCTAATTTCAGACACTTAATGAGATTTTTAATTGGTGACCTTTTGAGAACGGTTTCATACCACAGCTCATGAGAGCACTTGAGGGGAGCCAATGCGAAACACTCAATACTCACGCCAGGATCCTTCTTGACAGTCTTCCAAGATATTTACCTTCACCCGCAGATAGATCAGTTGATTGACTTATCAACGGGCGGACGCAGACAGACCGAGGGAGCTGCTAACAACCGGTTTTTACAGTGATGGAAATTCATGGCATGTTTTTACTACCACAGGAATTATCTGAAGACGGGAAAACGAAAGTACAACAGTCTGCGACATGACCACATCATAAAACTCCCTCCGCTGCACTTCATCAAACTTTTAACATCGCTCTGTTTGACAAGCGACGGGCAAAAAAAACACAATCTCAATAAACAAAGCCCAGCTGAGTTGAGCAAGGAGCCAAGACAGCATGTTAAAGCGTCGGTGTGGCAGACAGAAATATATTAGACGTAGGTGGCGCTGAGTGTCTCTTTGTGTACCAACAAACAAAAGCAGAGACTCAAAGGACTGTGGATGCGAGGCTTAAAAAAAAAAAAATTGTGGCCTCAGCTTCTTACCGTGGTGAGATATCGCAGCCCTGTTGCATGAAGGCGCCAAGCGAAAACCAAAGGGAATTGAAGATGCCAAACTCGTTGGTCTGCTCTGGGCTCTGCTGGTTGGTGTTCTGCTGCGCCGGCGTTTGGCCCTGCTGCACCCCGTTGGTGGCCGACGTCTGGGTTGGAGTCTGGGGCTCGGCTCCCTCCTCGTAGTCCTCGGCGTGCCACTCGTACGGGCTGAACCGGCTGACGAGGAAGAGGACCACGCTGACGCCGATGTAGGCGAACACAATGCACATCCAGATCTCGTAAGCCAGCGGGTCCAGGAAGGAAAACACGCCCGGTTTGGATTTGGTGGGTTTCTTGATCATGATGGAGATGCCCAGGGACATGAAGGGCTTGGAGAAGTCGATGACTTCCTCACGGACCAGGGTGATGGTGAGCGGAGCCACGGCCACGTCGGCTTTCTGAGGGAAGAGCACAGACACAGCCAGGCATTTAAACAAGGCAGCATTAGTCTTACATTTTAACTGTCTTTTATGCTCTACCAAGAGCACCTATAACAAAAACACACCTGGCAAACATTTTCTACTTAAAGCTGCTATGTGTGGAATATCAATGTAATTACATAATCAAGTTATTCATATAGCATACTGTAACATTAGCTTTCCTGTTGCTTGTGAACTGTGGTCAAATTCAGTGTTTTCTGATGCACCACTGGCCCAAATCAGAAACATTTTAGTGTATATATACGACAGTTTTAAATACTGCTACATAAGCAGGGCAGAATGCTAAAACAAAACAACAGTTTTAAGTATCCTGAACTCGTCTGTGTGGATTTTAGTGTGTTAAAGGAGAATTCCGGTTCATTTCGCATCAGTGTATTTGCCATTAATGTGGCTCAAGGTATCGTGCTGTGAAATGAGGAGTCGCACAGTGAAGCTTGTGAACATCCTTTAGCACGACCTCCCTGCAGACGATTTTTACAAGAATCAAGTAAAGACAGAAATTATCCACCTAGAACAGAGATCTCCTTCCAAGGATGCTTGACTTGACCGAGTAAGCTGCATATTAATCAGAGCAGATCGGTTTGTTTACACACATGAGGTTGGCTTCCACTCAAGCCACACTGTCTTCTGAGGAAACTCAGCAGTTAAATGCATGGACCATTATGGGATCAACAGCAGGTCGATTCAGTTTGATGAGCGGGCCGTAGTTATTGGAACCACAAACGAAGAGCGAAATCAATGGAAGATGGGAATCAGAAGATAGAGGCAGAGGCAGAAAGACATAAAATTTGTGATGCTCCTGCGCTCAACGCTCTACTGCCAACTGAGGAGGAAAACTTTTCCTTCAAGGAGTGCAAACAGTTGATGCCCCACTTTTTTTATGCGTCCATGGATGAGAGTAGCTACGACTAATTTCTCTGACAAAACACAAAACTGTAAATTCCTTCAACTTCATTTCAGTCAGCTTGGCGGAGAGGACAGATTCGCAGAACTGGATCCAGGCAAACAACAAGTGAATCAGAGGCTTTGATAAACATTGAGATGATGTTTCACCTCCCAAAAAAATCAACTGCAGGAAAATACCGGCCAGACCGAACACTTAGTTCTCCACATGGTAAGTAAAAGCTTTAAAAAAGCTCAAAAAATGGTTGTTCCAAGTGACTAATTTCTGTGTTTACATTTGGTCAGACTGAAAACCAATCTTTAAAGTGATTCATGCAAAAATTGGCTTCCTTCTGAAGGCTGCAGGGACCTCATGCTAATGGCTTCGCTAATAGTGGCTCCTGAGCATTTTGTGTAAATTCAATTTCCTTAAATCTTGAGTGTGAAGAGCGCAAAGTTAGCACGACACTTCGAGCCACGATAATCACGTTAATGGGAAGTAGAATAGTTTGAAATAAACAAGAATTTCCCTTTAAGGCTTTCAATGAACACAATCCATATCAGACTTTTAGTATTTTCCAGCTTTAAATGGGGAATAATGCAGATAAGAGCTCTGTTGACTCACCCCGTACACCAGTTCTCCAACCATGCCGTTCCACATCTTGGTTTCAGGATCTCTGGCTCCGTACTTGCCATCTGAGACGATCTTCAGCTTGTACTGGTAGCCCACATGCTTGGCTATCTCCGCAGCCAGCTCGACGATGTAGCCCTCGTACTTATCGTTCCCCACAAGCTGCTCGTGGTTCTTCTTCAGCATGACATACGGAGACTCCTGTTGGATGTAGGGCAACCATGAGTTAAAAACATCTTTATTTTTGTCATCATTAGTCTTGTTTCAGCGACTTCAAGTGACAAGAAATCACTCATAAGACATGACAGAACAGGTTTCTGCAATAATTAGGCGTCTCGCTGATGTGAAAACAAAAATATTCCCCCCACAGGATGTTGTGACTGTAAAGATAATATAAATTTTTACAGCAGGGCAGTTTGCTGAGCTAATTAAGTCCCAAGCAAAATTATGGCTGATAATAAAGCTCTAGCATGTTGTAAAGTTTAATACTATTTGAGAATTTGGGAAGGAATGTTATGGATGCATTTTATGATCCAGTGTCATTCATCACACACCCTGTTTTTTTTTTTACTCTTTGTTCATAGCTGAGGCTTCGAGAGAGAGAAAATAAAGATATTGGGCTCAAATATAATTGTTGGTGTGAAAGGTTGAGAATAAAAGATAATTGTATGAAATTACAAGGTATTATTGTGGCTTTGTTCCTTGAAAAGTATAGCGTGTAATTCAAACACAAAAGGTGCCTAAGCATGATCATTACGACAGCATCGCCACGTCGAAAGGGGTGTCGATAAGATGTTGCAAGCATCTGATTAGCAAAGTTGAGAAGACATCACATCTCGAGTGAAGACGCACCTGAGTGTGTTGTGTTGTGTGTGTGAATCACGTAGACTGTGAGGCTGACAGCGCTTTCAAGCCTGGCTGACCTCTGCTCCAGGACCAGGCTGTTCTTCTTGTTATACCGACATCTGTACATCTCACACTGATTGACTGGTGTGAGGAATTACAGCTGACACCACACCGGGGGCCTCCGCTTTACTTCCAGAAAAATGTATTTGAGACAGAATCCCAGACAGCTCGGTCTGAATTATCCACCTGCACTTGGAAGGCTTCAATTCCCACAAGTTGTTACGTGTGCCTGTTTTTAGCTGCGGCTATGCTGAGCTGAGCAAATTGTGCCGCCATGTTTCATCTGGGTCCTGGCGGTGGCGGTGGTGGTGGTGGTGGTGGTTTCCCCCCTGTGTGTTACAGTTATCCGTGTTCTCCTGCTCTTTATGGTTGAAGTGAAGGTAATCATTGTTACACGTAACCTGAGGCCCGCTGCTAGACAAATGGCACCCCAGGGGGACAGTGGAGGGAAAAGGTCTGGCGTGCAGCGCTTTCACGGGGTATGCACTCGCACCCACGGTTACACAAAGACCCGCACACACATGTATATACACACAAATGTGCACATAGACATGCCATGGCATACAGAAGGTCCTCCAGGACTCAGTCTCATTGACCTCCAACAGTTCCACCGAGATCCGCTGTCACTCAGCCACGTTAAATACAACACGGGCACGCATTCACGAGAGCTTTTGTGCATGTGAGGGAACGCAAAAACACACATGGAAGTATGCAAAAAAAAAAAAACCCTCCATGCATGTAAATGAGTGAGTAGCTGTGCCACACTCACCTGCTCCTGCTATGGGCAGCCTTTGTGTGTTAGCCTTTATTAATGGCCATCAATCACGACATATTTGATTTAGGAATTTAATTTATGTTTAGTTTACAGTCATTCAGTGCAAGATAAAGAGCGCACACCTGAAAACGACTGCCAACACGTGATGTTCTGCTATCTCACCGACATAATATAATTATAGTCTTTACTGGGCTCCTGCCATCGCTACATTATACACATAAAGCCCTCACTTACTCCACTAATAATATGTAATTGCCAAAATGAAAGAAAAGGATTTTTTTTTTCATGTCTGTGACATATTGAGATACATCCTAGACATTGAAACTATGATGTCGATATAACTATCAGGGTCATTCCATTTAATATCATCAAGGACCTCAGCTCAACAACATCCAATTTGCTTTAAACTTTTTATTTTTATTCTTGCTAAACTGTGGATATTTAAAATGTGAAATTTCGCCTGCCGACCCACTTTCAGCACTTCTTTTGTTTTTTTTAATGCATTGAAACTTGAGGCTGGGTTTGAAACGCAATATCTCAGAAACTATTAAAGACGGAAGCCTGACACATTCACTATTTTTTTTTCTTCCCACCGTGCCATTGATTTAGACTATATTGATCAAATAGTCTCTGATTATGTGTGAGTTGAAATATGGACAAAAAAATGGGAAAGGCAGCATTAAAAGTCCAATCTTTAAGCACATATTACCAAAAAAATTGAAAATGCAGAAGTCGACGTGATATTTTCGGAACTATATGTGTTTAGATGTCACAATAATACACAATAAAACAAAGCTTTTATATATGAAGTACATGGGCACAAAAATAAGGTATTTTCATCAAACCTTCATAATTGATATGACAGGTATGGCTAGATAGTCTAATTCAAGTAGAAAACAGTTCTGGAATTTCAAAGTGGTTCTCTAAATTATTGTTTTCATGTGGGAATAATTTCATTTTAATAGTTTAACAGTTCCTGACATATTGCAGTTCAAACATAGCCTCAAATTCCAACACACAAAAAACATATTATTGTTATTTTTTAATAAATGTTTGATTTATCAAGCTAAAATTCTATAAATATCTTTCTTAAAATCCATATTTTATTGTTTAAAATATATATAATTCAGGCAAACTAGAGGTGGTTGAGCAGAAATTGCTCTAAAAATTAGAGGATTTGAGACGGAATGACCCACTAACAGATTGTTTCACTGTCCTGAGAGCTGTGGGCTGAGAGGTGAAAAACAGGCTCCATGCCAAACGTCTAGACGACCCGTGGCTCAGTCGAATGACACGTCTCACGCAGGCTGTGTGGCTGCTTTAACCTGCTAACATTGGCGGCAAACTCAAGAGCAAGCAGCTACGCAAGCATCCCGCACAGCCGAGGTAAGCAGTGCAGCACACTGGTTTAAAAGGAGTTTCTTTCATGAGTTTTGAAAATTACACGATTGTCTCTTGTAAGCTGCCATTTCTTGCCGAAAGCTTATAAAAAGATCCTTTTTTTAATAGTTGCATAGACTGAATGCGATTAAAAACAAGCTTCTAGCATGCTAAAACCAAGCCATAAAATGTCTGTAATGGCCCAGTTTTATTGTAAAGCCATAATCATCAGAACATCAAGCTTTGGTGGCCCATTAAACCAGTTCTGCTCCATTCCTCCAGATCCTCAAGCCCAGTCCGTGTGCACAAGCTCGGACAGCAGGGACTGCAGTGAAGTGACAAACAGTAACCTTCCTCAAGGAACGAATCAGCGAGCACAAAAGTTAGAAGGTGTAAAAACTCTCCTGCTGCTCACACCTTATCTCCTCGCTTAGGTTCCAAGACGGAAAACCAATTTATCTTCCTAGAAAAGGGGACACTGATAGGAGATTATGTCAGAAAGAGTTATTTTGGGTCCGTACCCGGGAGACTGCAATCTTGGATTTAAATTCGGATATTTAAATTTTATTTCTTTAATTAGACGCAGACATCCTGCATGTGAAATTTTGCACATTACATCAAATGCACTACATCATTGAGTCTTAGTCTTTGTGTAAATCCAAAGTCCTGTCAGATGAACTCGAGTACAAATTCATCGACGCCTAGTGTCATGTTTTAAATGTACTCATTTGAATAGCTTTTACACTGCATGTTAACACAGCTGATTATATAAAAAACGCACGTTTTGATATAAAAAAAATAATCCATATAGTCGGAACATCACTTTTACTTTCAGTTTGCAGTTGTTCTGCCAACACTTGGGGAGGCAGAAGCAATCTACAATCAACTTTATTAGAAACTCCTGTGAAATCTATTGCAATCCAATATACAACAGCTCTGCCATAAAGTCTACCCTCATGAAGCTGCTGCATTTTCAGCTTTTGTTGACGTTGTCAAAGAAGGTGATGACTCCATTATACATTTATTATTGGGGTCATTGTGGGTGGTGCTAGTATTCTGTCCACCCCATTACCCTACATGAGGCAGTAACAATGTCGGGGATTTTAAAATATAATACAGTCCAGCACACCAGCACCAGCTACCACGAAGAGCTCAACAATAACCATGAAGTCAAATTATCTTTTTGGTAATGTTAACAGAAAATGTAGAAGCTTTGCAAAAGTACAATTCCTCTTGGCAGAGTTACTGTGTTTGGTTGCATATAATTTTACTTCGGTAACAAATAAAGTGAGCGTCTATCAGTCATGTATGTACTGCTTTAAACAAGTTCATCCAATTTCCACTGAGCAGTTTTGAGCATTTATGTGTCCTCTAGCTCATTTAACATTCATAGGTTAATATTTGCTGATTAGATTAGCGTTTATTAGTACAGGTTAGTATTTCTTGTTATATTTATGCACTCTGCTTTAGTTTCGGTTGTTGTCTAGCGACAGTTAGTCCGCCCGCCCATTAGAGGGCGATCTAGAGTTCTTGTTTACCTTGTTGCCGACCACTTCCTGTTTTCACATTTCGTGTTTTATGTCTGTGCTTGAGTCTCTGAACCTGTTCGTAACATTATGTATTAGCTTCATTTATCTCTTTTAAGCATGTTTAGCTAACTATTTATAACCTTCATCCACTGCANTGATCATCGGTCCATCCCTAAAGAAGATGTAAGTGAATTAATTGCAACTGAAACATTTCCTTCCTCTTTAAAAATTGCACTATTTTGTAAAATCTGAGCCCACGGTCCAGTAATTTTAAAGCAATCTGAACATGCATTAAAATCAGTCCGGACGCAATTAGCAGCTCAGATTCTGACTGCTGGAGTAGTTACCAAATGTCAAAGAAAAGCACGTATTCCCATTACTGTCAAAAAGATTTTTAAAAAATGCACTCTTAAACCTGCCGGTTTGTGAGTGTGCCTCTGTTTAACACAGCGGGGGTTTGCCAGGTGAAGCAGGTGGCATCACTGAAACCATGATGAGAGAGAGGAGCTGCTGCTGCTGCACATGATAAATTCTGAACCAAACAGCACCTCTGGAAGAGGCAGAGAGATCTCGAAAGGATGGAGAGCAGAGTGGATGAGAGGACAGGAGGACTGAAAGTGGTGATGGGAGAGGAAGTAAATGGGCAGAAGAATGGATGGATGGATGGAGGGGTGTTAGTGTGTCTGTGCGTGGGGGAGGGGTCACTCTCAGAGTCCACCTGTCTGCAGAGATAAACACGAGGAGGGCCCAACAGCACGGACCGGGGCTTATGGGAGGGCCTGACTGACAGTGCTGACATTTAGAAAGAGCACAGTAAACAAGGTCTCACCGAGAATAAATAGCAGGGGGAGCAGAGTGGTTAATACACACACACAATGACGTACTGTACACATGAACGCATCGACGTGCGAATACAAGGATGTATGCGCACGGTATATGCAGAGCTTCACAATGGGCTACCTTTAGAGCGGTCCAATCAGATATCGAAGAAAATGGTAAAATGCTTGCTTTTAATAGAATCGGCTGACACACACACACACACACACAGCAAAGCAGACAGGGAAATTAAACACGCCTACTGATTAATCCAGGACAGAGTGGATCATCAGTGTTGTTCCTTGGCCTTTTGTCTCTGATTAAATGGAGAAGCATGAGGAGTGAAGTGCTTCGAGCTGCCAAACTCGGAGCTGAACATTGTGTTCTCACCTATAAGTGACAAAGGCGCAGTGATGAGTGGTTAACCGCTACCTGCTCAGAAATGTCAGCAGCTCCAGGAACAAAATGTCTTTTACATGTTTTCGCGCTATAGTGTTTTAACAATAAGAAAAAAAAAAAGGAACCTGTTAGCGGTTGAACATATGGAGACGCAATGATCATGATGTACCCTTTGAACGGCAGGTCGTTTCTGAGCATTTTTTTGTTCTGGTAACACTTTCCGCACCGTGGGCTCATCTTTAACTGCAATTTGAAGTCCCATGGCTCTATAGAAACAGCAGAACCATGTAAGAGGTAGAGAGAACACAAACATGTCTGTTGTGCCGTTTGACAAAGTTCTTTTACGAAGATTGAAAAAAACAAAAAAACATGCATTCTACATTTGTTGCGTGCCTACAGGTGTTACCAATTCTGAAAAAAGTGGAAACTCTAAGAGATATAGGATAGATACAGATATTTCACTACTTATATTATATTTCCAGTCTTTTTTCGTATTGGTCTACCCACAGCCTGCAGTTCAGTCTAATATAATCACAGAATCTTTTGCTTTTTAAAAAAAATCTGGTAAGGGAAAACACTTTATTATCGGCAAAGACACACATAGTATAATGATTTCCATGATATTTTTTAAAGATCAAATGCCTTTGAAACCCGCCAGTGGGTTTAGGAGTTAACAAGTATAAAATATATACATGAAACAAAAATTTGTGAAATAACTGAAGAAATGATTCAAACTCAGCTCATTGTTGTGAACTGTTATTTCATTCATCTTATTTTCACTGTAAAAGAGTCTTACTAGGTTTTATATAAATTTTATTGAATAATGGGTTTTTATTTCATAATGCTCCTTTTCAAAAGTCTTTCAATTTACTTTGTGCCAGATTCTTCTCTTTTTTTCATGTCAACAGTGCTGTGACAAGACAAGCACCAAGCCTTGACCTTTTGTGCCCCAGGTTAGCTACTGTTAGCATGAGCAACAACAATGTCAATCAATTTCTACTATGTAAGGTGATGCTGTAGATAAGTACAGACATGGTCTAACCTCAGGTGAAGCTTAACCTCACCTTTTGTTTAGCTTAACAAAAATAGTAAGAATTTAACAAAAAATATAATTAAAAAACAAAAAATGCACATGCTACTTTGCTAGCGAGCTGACTAGCTCGGCTAGCTTGGGAGTTTGGATAATAGCATCAAGGTACAACATACCACATAATAAGTACCATTTACTCAAATACTGAACTCAGATACAATTTTTAAGTTACATCTATTTTGTTACATTTTAGAGGGAAATGCTGTACTTTGTATTTAATTATATTATAATTATATTATATTATATCTTTTTTTTTTTTTTTTAAAGTTCTACTTTTCACAATATCTTTGACACAAAACATAGCTAAAGCTAAAGCTGAGCTGACCAGCAAACAGAAGGACAGTCTATATTAATGCATTTGTTCCCAAAACACAATAACACATCACTATGAGAACTTTTACTTTTTACTGTAAGTCAATTTTACTGCTAAAACTTTAGCAACATTTTGAATACAGGTACTTTTAATGGTGTATTTCCAAACAGCGGTGTTGTTGCTTTTGCTTTTATACTCACTTTATACTATGTGCTTTGTACTACATACAGCGCTTTCATGCAAAGTTAGAAACTAGTCGGTAGACAGAAATAAAATGCAGTTTTGTGAAGCACACTGCTTTAAAAAACACAACTTGAAAGGAAGGCATCTTCATTCGATATGGTCTAACTTGGGTTCGCCTGATATAATGAGTTCTTTTAAAATCCAACTATGAAGCTAAATTATAAAAAAAACTCTAATTACGTACTTGAATTTGGGTTAAGCAGAGTGCATAAATACAGACAGTAAATGAGGCTAGGAGGAAAAAAAAAAACGTAAAAGAAAATGAGCGCGCTCACATATGCGAGCACAGAAATGTTCACATGAAAGCTTTTCTGAAATTAAAAAAAAAAGCTTTCAGATGTAACAGTGCACTGCGTTCATGTGAAACCCTAAACCGAATGTGAAGGAACAGGTACTGTTGCTTTCATCCGACCAAACACAAGCAATAACATTACATGTCCTTTTAAATCTAGCAGAGGAGCTCGTAACGCTTTAGGAGACGCAACATGCACCTCCGTGTGTGAATGTGCGCCGAGCTAACTACAGCAACTGGGTCACCCAAATTTTCAAGGGGAAGATGTTACCTTCAGGGCAGTATTCAGTGGGGTGAAACATTCACTGTGTTGGTTTTCAAGACACCATGCCGACTCCACCGCGCTGATCGCTACACCAGGCACTGCTGCACACGCTCAACGTTTTTTTTTTTTTTTGAGGGGTGGAATTTTTAAATTTCCTTTTATTTATTCTGTCAGACACAAAAAATGAGTCACCTTGAAAGGACACATATTTGACTCAAGTCCTCGGAGGATAAGTGGCTTTAAAGCTCTCACTGATGACATTAAGAAAATTCTGTTCAACCTGAAACCTACTTAAATGAGAAGTCGCAGCAACACGTCTGCGTGCACTTTAGGTTAAAACACTCCGAGGGAAAACTGTTCTCGGGCAGATAAAACGTGCAATCGCATCTCTCTTTATTAGCAGAAGCCAAACTCCGGGCAAACAGTTTGGATGCAGCTATTACAACCGATGACGAAATGAGCTGTACAACTGGTACATTTTGCAGTCACATGGCATCAGCAGAACCGCTCCGAGCGCAGAAATGATCTATTTTGTCCTTTTTAGTCACAGTCGGTGAAAAGGTCTTGCATCAGTTGAGATTGCTTTGCCCCCAAGCAAAAAACAAATGCAAATACTGTACAAATATGCATGACCCCCGTGTGTGTGGTCAAGCGCGCATACAGTAACACACACACGCAAACACAAACATGTCGGCGCATACGGAGAGAATCCACAGGGAAGAGACAATCTGAGGAAGCACGGTGACATTCTCTCTCTCTCTCGTTCCTTGTGTGGCGTGCGAGGAAATCAATAGTTATTGCAGATGCATTTTCTGCCCCCTAACTGAAGAACACTTGGACAACAGGCTTCATCCTGCATGAAGCGCAGCACAGTCTCCACGCAGAACGCAGTAAATGTCAGGTGAAGGCCTGTGGGAGTGCCGATTCAGTAGCTACATCATGTACCGCTGAGCACCTATGTGCAGCATGCAGAGTTTTAGTGATGTTTTTACCCCCTTCTGATATCCGTGTAGGATAAGAGCAAATTTGAAAATACATTTTATGCCACAAGATGGAAGCTGAGATTAAAAAAAAAAAAAAACAGGTTGTTGCACATTGCATCCACTCAATCTGCTTTCATACAACTCTACAATATCTGTCCAGGGAGTTACAGCTGCGGTTAGCCTAGCCGTGTGATGTCGGTTTGCTCAATCCGTGCAAAAAGAAAAAGGAAAAACAACTTGTCAATTTTTTGCAAGAATTGCATTCGTGAGAGTTAAGAGCTGCTTGTGATTGATTCCGTCAACCTTTGAACACAGCCGGGGCGAACTATTTCCCAGTCTTTGTGCGCCTAACCTGTCTTCTAGCTCCGGCTTCACATTTATTTTACAGACGCTGATTTTCTCATCCGACTCAAAAAAAAAAACAAAAAAAGACTAAACATCAAAGAAACAACAGCATTTCCCAAAATGTCACTCAGTTTCTTTCAAGTCGTGTATGGTTGGATGCACCTAAGTATTTACGGTGACAAGCAGCTTTTCAGTTTCTTATCCGAACCCGCTAACAATTTACTCTCTGAGGCACCACCGTCAGCCTCCTTATCCTCACGGCGCTTACTCCAGTAGAGATACATTAGTCATACATGCGCCTCCACATTTCACGTATACATAATGTATACGTAGCTTAATGTTTAAAAAGACATGAAACTCTGTCTACTCGTGACCTAAACTGTCTCTGTTGGTTCAGAGCGTACAGTGATAACACTGACATTATCTTCTCATCTCCTTCTGCTGGTCCCTCTGGAAAGCTCCGAAAGTCAACCTCAGTGTCTCTCTAATTTCAGACACTTAATGAGATTTTTAATTGGTGACCTTTTGAGAACGGTTTCATACCACAGCTCATGAGAGCACTTGAGGGGAGCCAATGCGAAACACTCAATACTCACGCCAGGATCCTTCTTGACAGTCTTCCAAGATATTTACCTTCACCCGCAGATAGATCAGTTGATTGACTTATCAACGGGCGGACGCAGACAGACCGAGGGAGCTGCTAACAACCGGTTTTTACAGTGATGGAAATTCATGGCATGTTTTTACTACCACAGGAATTATCTGAAGACGGGAAAACGAAAGTACAACAGTCTGCGACATGACCACATCATAAAACTCCCTCCGCTGCACTTCATCAAACTTTTAACATCGCTCTGTTTGACAAGCGACGGGCAAAAAAAACACAATCTCAATAAACAAAGCCCAGCTGAGTTGAGCAAGGAGCCAAGACAGCATGTTAAAGCGTCGGTGTGGCAGACAGAAATATATTAGACGTAGGTGGCGCTGAGTGTCTCTTTGTGTACCAACAAACAAAAGCAGAGACTCAAAGGACTGTGGATGCGAGGCTTAAAAAAAAAAAAATTGTGGCCTCAGCTTCTTACCGTGGTGAGATATCGCAGCCCTGTTGCATGAAGGCGCCAAGCGAAAACCAAAGGGAATTGAAGATGCCAAACTCGTTGGTCTGCTCTGGGCTCTGCTGGTTGGTGTTCTGCTGCGCCGGCGTTTGGCCCTGCTGCACCCCGTTGGTGGCCGACGTCTGGGTTGGAGTCTGGGGCTCGGCTCCCTCCTCGTAGTCCTCGGCGTGCCACTCGTACGGGCTGAACCGGCTGACGAGGAAGAGGACGACGCTGACGCCGATGTAGGCGAACACAATGCACATCCAGATCTCGTAAGCCAGCGGGTCCAGGAAGGAAAACACGCCCGGTTTGGATTTGGTGGGTTTCTTGATCATGATGGAGATGCCCAGGGACATGAAGGGCTTGGAGAAGTCGATGACTTCCTCACGGACCAGGGTGATGGTGAGCGGAGCCACGGCCACGTCGGCTTTCTGAGGGAAGAGCACAGACACAGCCAGGCATTTAAACAAGGCAGCATTAGTCTTACATTTTAACTGTCTTTTATGCTCTACCAAGAGCACCTATAACAAAAACACACCTGGCAAACATTTTCTACTTAAAGCTGCTATGTGTGGAATATCAATGTAATTACATAATCAAGTTATTCATATAGCATACTGTAACATTAGCTTTCCTGTTGCTTGTGAACTGTGGTCAAATTCAGTGTTTTCTGATGCACCACTGGCCCAAATCAGAAACATTTTAGTGTATATATACGACAGTTTTAAATACTGCTACATAAGCAGGGCAGAATGCTAAAACAAAACAACAGTTTTAAGTATCCTGAACTCGTCTGTGTGGATTTTAGTGTGTTAAAGGAGAATTCCGGTTCATTTCGCATCAGTGTATTTGCCATTAATGTGGCTCAAGGTATCGTGCTGTGAAATGAGGAGTCGCACAGTGAAGCTTGTGAACATCCTTTAGCACGACCTCCCTGCAGACGATTTTAACAAGAATCAAGTAAAGACAGAAATTATCCACCTGGAACAGAGATCTCCTTCTAAGGATGCTTGACTTGACCTAGTAAGCTGCATGTTAATCAGAGCAGATCGGTTTGTTTACATGCATGAGGTTGGCTTCCACTTGGGTCATACTGTCTTCTGAGGAAACTCAGCAGTTAAATGCATGGACCATTATGGGATCAACAGCAGGTCGATCCAGTTTGATGAGCGGGCCGTAGTTATTGGAACCACAAACGAAGAGCGAAATCAATGGAAGATGGGAATCAGAAGATAGAGGCAGAGGCAGAAAGACATAAAATTTGTGATGCTCCTGCGCTCAACGCTCTACTGCCAACTGAGGAGGAAAACTTTTCCTTCAAGGAGTGCAAACAGTTGATGCCCCACTTTTTTTATGCGTCCATGGATGAGAGTAGCTACGACTAATTTCTCTGACAAAACACAAAACTGTAAATTCCTTCAACTTCATTTCAGTCAGCTTGGCGGAGAGGACAGATTCGCAGAACTGGATCCAGGCAAACAACAAGTGAATCAGAGGCTTTGATAAACATTGAGATGATGTTTCACCTCCCAAAAAAATCAACTGCAGGAAAATACCGGCCAGACCGAACACTTAGTTCTCCACATGGTAAGTAAAAGCTTTAAAAAAGCTCAAAAAATGGTTGTTCCAAGTGACTAATTTCTGTGTTTACATTTGGTCAGACTGAAAACCAATCTTTAAAGTGATTCATGCAAAAATTGGCTTCCTTCTGAAGGCTGCAGGGACCTCATGCTAATGGCTTCGCTAATAGTGGCTCCTGAGCATTTTGTGTAAATTCAATTTCCTTAAATCTTGAGTGTGAAGAGCGCAAAGTTAGCACGACACTTCGAGCCACGATAATCACGTTAATGGGAAGTAGAATAGTTTGAAATAAACAAGAATTTCCCTTTAAGGCTTTCAATGAACACAATCCATATCAGACTTTTAGTATTTTCCAGCTTTAAATGGGGAATAATGCAGATAAGAGCTCTGTTGACTCACCCCGTACACCAGTTCTCCAACCATGCCGTTCCACATCTTGGTTTCAGGATCTCTGGCTCCGTACTTGCCATCTGAGACGATCTTCAGCTTGTACTGGTAGCCCACATGCTTGGCTATCTCCGCAGCCAGCTCGACGATGTAGCCCTCGTACTTATCGTTCCCCACAAGCTGCTCGTGGTTCTTCTTCAGCATGACATACGGAGACTCCTGTTGGATGTAGGGCAACCATGAGTTAAAAACATCTTTATTTTTGTCATCATTAGTCTTGTTTCAGCGACTTCAAGTGACAAGAAATCACTCATAAGACATGACAGAACAGGTTTCTGCAATAATTAGGCGTCTCGCTGATGTGAAAACAAAAATATTCCCCCCACAGGATGTTGTGACTGTAAAGATAATATAAATTTTTACAGCAGGGCAGTTTGCTGAGCTAATTAAGTCCCAAGCAAAATTATGGCTGATAATAAAGCTCTAGCATGTTGTAAAGTTTAATACTATTTGAGAATTTGGGAAGGAATGTTATGGATGCATTTTATGATCCAGTGTCATTCATCACACACCCTGTTTTTTTTTTTACTCTTTGTTCATAGCTGAGGCTTCGAGAGAGAGAAAATAAAGATATTGGGCTCAAATATAATTGTTGGTGTGAAAGGTTGAGAATAAAAGATAATTGTATGAAATTACAAGGTATTATTGTGGCTTTGTTCCTTGAAAAGTATAGCGTGTAATTCAAACACAAAAGGTGCCTAAGCATGATCATTACGACAGCATCGCCACGTCGAAAGGGGTGTCGATAAGATGTTGCAAGCATCTGATTAGCAAAGTTGAGAAGACATCACATCTCGAGTGAAGACGCACCTGAGTGTGTTGTGTTGTGTGTGTGAATCACGTAGACTGTGAGGCTGACAGCGCTTTCAAGCCTGGCTGACCTCTGCTCCAGGACCAGGCTGTTCTTCTTGTTATACCGACATCTGTACATCTCACACTGATTGACTGGTGTGAGGAATTACAGCTGACACCACACCGGGGGCCTCCGCTTTACTTCCAGAAAAATGTATTTGAGACAGAATCCCAGACAGCTCGGTCTGAATTATCCACCTGCACTTGGAAGGCTTCAATTCCCACAAGTTGTTACGTGTGCCTGTTTTTAGCTGCGGCTATGCTGAGCTGAGCAAATTGTGCCGCCATGTTTCATCTGGGTCCTGGCGGTGGCGGTGGTGGTGGTGGTGGTGGTTTCCCCCCTGTGTGTTACAGTTATCCGTGTTCTCCTGCTCTTTATGGTTGAAGTGAAGGTAATCATTGTTACACGTAACCTGAGGCCCGCTGCTAGACAAATGGCACCCCAGGGGGACAGTGGAGGGAAAAGGTCTGGCGTGCAGCGCTTTCACGGGGTATGCACTCGCACCCACGGTTACACAAAGACCCGCACACACATGTATATACACACAAATGTGCACATAGACATGCCATGGCATACAGAAGGTCCTCCAGGACTCAGTCTCATTGACCTCCAACAGTTCCACCGAGATCCGCTGTCACTCAGCCACGTTAAATACAACACGGGCACGCATTCACGAGAGCTTTTGTGCATGTGAGGGAACGCAAAAACACACATGGAAGTATGCAAAAAAAAAAAAACCCTCCATGCATGTAAATGAGTGAGTAGCTGTGCCACACTCACCTGCTCCTGCTATGGGCAGCCTTTGTGTGTTAGCCTTTATTAATGGCCATCAATCATGACATATTTGATTTAGAAATTTAATTTATGTTTAGTTTACGCACACCTGAAAACGACTGCCAACACGTGATGTTCTGCTATCTCACTGACATAATATAATTATAGTCTTTACTGGGCTCCTGCCATCGCTACATTATACACATAAAGCCCTCACTTACTCCACTAATAATATGTAATTGCCAAAATGAAAGAAAAGGATTTTTTTTTTCATGTCTGTGACATATTGAGATACATCCTAGACATTGAAACTATGATGTCGATATAACTATCAGGGTCATTCCATTTAATATCATCAAGGACCTCAGCTCAACAACATCCAATTTGCTTTAAACTTTTTATTTTTATTCTTGCTAAACTGTGGATATTTAAAATGTGAAATTTCGCCTGCCGACCCACTTTCAGCACTTCTTTTGTTTTTTTTAATGCATTGAAACTTGAGGCTGGGTTTGAAACGCAATATCTCAGAAACTATTAAAGACGGAAGCCTGACACATTCACTATTTTTTTTTCTTCCCACCGTGCCATTGATTTAGACTATATTGATCAAATAGTCTCTGATTATGTGTGAGTTGAAATATGGACAAAAAAATGGGAAAGGCAGCATTAAAAGTCCAATCTTTAAGCACATATTACCAAAAAAATTGAAAATGCAGAAGTCGACGTGATATTTTCGGAACTATATGTGTTTAGATGTCACAATAATACACAATAAAACAAAGCTTTTATATATGAAGTACATGGGCACAAAAATAAGGTATATTCATCAAACCTTCAGAACTGATTAAACAGGTATGACAGGTATGGCTAGATAGTCTAATTCAAGTAGAAAAGAGTTCTGGAGTTTCAAAGTGGTTCTCTAAATTATTGTTTTCATGTGGGCATAATTTCATTTTAATAGTTTAACAGTTCCTGATATATTGCAGTTCAAACATAGCCTCAAATTCCAACACACAAAAAACATATTATTGTTATTTTTTAATAAATGTTTGATTTATCAAGCTAAAATTCTATAAATATCTTTCTTAAAATCCATATTTTATTGTTTAAAATATATATAATTCAGGCAAACTAGAGGTGGTTGAGCAGAAATTGCTCTAAAAATTAGAGGATTTGAGACGGAATGACCCACTAACAGATTGTTTCACTGTCCTGAGAGCTGTGGGCTGAGAGGTGAAAAACAGGCTCCATGCCAAACGTCTAGACGACCCGTGGCTCAGTCGAATGACACGTCTCACGCAGGCTGTGTGGCTGCTTTAACCTGCTAACATTGGCGGCAAACTCAAGAGCAAGCAGCTACGCAAGCATCCCGCACAGCCGAGGTAAGCAGTGCAGCACACTGGTTTAAAAGGAGTTTCTTTCATGAGTTTTGAAAATTACACGATTGTCTCTTGTAAGCTGCCATTTCTTGCCGAAAGCTTATAAAAAGATCCTTTTTTTAATAGTTGCATAGATTGAATGCGATTAAAAACAAGCTTCTAGCATGCTAAAACCAAGCCATAAAATGTCTGTAATGGCCCAGTTTTATTGTAAAGCCATAATCATCAGAACATCAAGCTTTGGTGGCCCATTAAACCAGTTCTGCTCCATTCCTCCAGATCCTCAAGCCCAGTCCGTGTGCACAAGCTCGGACAGCAGGGACTGCAGTGAAGTGACAAACAGTAACCTTCCTCAAGGAACGAATCAGCGAGCACAAAAGTTAGAAGGTGTAAAAACTCTCCTGCTGCTCACACCTTATCTCCTCGCTTAGGTTCCAAGACGGAAAACCAATTTATCTTCCTAGAAAAGGGGACACTGATAGGAGATTATGTCAGAAAGAGTTATTTTGGGTCCGTACCCGGGAGACTGCAATCTTGGATTTAAATTCGGATATTTAAATTTTATTTCTTTAATTAGACGCAGACATCCTGCATGTGAAATTTTGCACATTACATCAAATGCACTACATCATTGAGTCTTAGTCTTTGTGTAAATCCAAAGTCCTGTCAGATGAACTCGAGTACAAATTCATCGACGCCTAGTGTCATGTTTTAAATGTACTCATTTGAATAGCTTTTACACTGCATGTTAACACAGCTGATTATATAAAAAACGCACGTTTTGATATAAAAAAAATAATCCATATAGTCGGAACATCACTTTTACTTTCAGTTTGCAGTTGTTCTGCCAACACTTGGGGAGGCAGAAGCAATCTACAATCAACTTTATTAGAAACTCCTGTGAAATCTATTGCAATCCAATATACAACAGCTCTGCCATAAAGTCTACCCTCATGAAGCTGCTGCATTTTCAGCTTTTGTTGACGTTGTCAAAGAAGGTGATGACTCCATTATACATTTATTATTGGGGTCATTGTGGGTGGTGCTAGTATTCTGTCCACCCCATTACCCTACATGAGGCAGTAACAATGTCGGGGATTTTAAAATATAATACAGTCCAGCACACCAGCACCAGCTACCACGAAGAGCTCAACAATAACCATGAAGTCAAATTATCTTTTTGGTAATGTTAACAGAAAATGTAGAAGCTTTGCAAAAGTACAATTCCTCTTGGCAGAGTTACTGTGTTTGGTTGCATATAATTTTACTTCGGTAACAAATAAAGTGAGCGTCTATCAGTCATGTATGTATTACTTTAAAGAAACAAGTTCATCCAATTTCCACTGAGCAGTTTTGAGCATTTATGTGTCCTCTAGCTCATTTAACATTCATAGGTTAATATTTGCTGGTTAGATTAGCGTTTATTAGTACAGGTTAGTATTTCTTGTGATATTTTGCACTCTGCTTTAGTTTCGGTTGTTGTCTAGCGACAGTTAGTCCGCCCGCCCATTAGAGGGCGATCTAGAGTTCTTGTTCACTTTGTTGCCGACCACTTCCTGTTTTCACATTTCGTGTTTTATGTCTGTGCTTGAGTCTCTGAACCTGTTCGTAACATTATGTATTAGCTTCATTTATCTCTTTTAAGCATCTTTAGCTAACTATTTATAACCTTCATCCACTGCAATTAGCTAAATAGTCCAATTATTTATTCATGTCAGCTGACTATCATGGCTTGTCATCTAATTCAATCAGTAGGCATACCTTTTTTGATTTTTTTTTTTTTTTATTTTGATTATTTTTTTTTTTTTTTTTTTTGTAGTTGCAATTAAACACATTGATGGACAATACAGCTTTAAATAAGCAGAATTTGTAACAGATACAGTGACACATGCTGGCAAATAGGAATAGACGAGAGCTTGAGATTATACACTTATTTAAAACAGTGTTAAAAAAAGTTAAGACAAATTGATCTTTTTTTGCACACCATATTGCGAGGCCTTAAACGACTTAAATCAGGTGTGAACAAATTGTTTAAGCTATCCAGCGGCGCTCTTATTAGCTGAATGGATTGCGTTCACAGCTAATTTTGGGGTTTATTAGACAGAACCACTGACTATTGCAGCCATTCTGCAGCGATTTGTTGACACTTAAGCAATTAAGTCCCCTAATTAGGAGGCATAGTTGCAATCAAAAATGTCCCATATCTTAATTATAACTTGGAGTTTGACTTCAGCAGTTTTTTTCCTTGTATTTGCAATGTCACTATACTATTGTGCCTCTCTAAAAGGATTGCACAGATTGGAGGGTGCCAATGCTTTTGTTTTTTTTCCCGATTACTCCACATTGTCTATTGGCTCCGTCACTTCCACCAAGCCTTTATCTGCTGAGCTGTGAACGCCTCGAAAGGGAAGCACACAGCTGAAATCCTTTATCCCATTAATTCTCACAGTGGAGATCAGCTGCACACTAACCTGTTGGAGCTGAAGTATAATGTCTAACATCAGCCAGAGTGTGTGTTTTACACATCTCATCCATACATTGGGTGATTTCACTCCAGCAGAATCACACGGCAGCAGCAGCGAGGCCCAGAGATAAAAGATATTCCTACTGGTAAAAATATACCAATAGTACAAGAGGAATAGTCTACAGACGTGGAGTATTCCTAGATATTAAATTTTCAACAAGCTAGAGACGCTGAGAACATCCTGTACCTGCAGGGATATCCTGTAGCTACCATCCTTCTTATCCTACCATCCCACTATTCTTCAGCCAGGTATTACCAGCCATGCTTCTTTCCTTTGAGAAAATGTCATGATAACTTATGTGCAAGACAGCCCTCTCATTTACGGAGGCCGGGCACGGACTTATTACAACCTTGCCAAGTCATGTTGAACGACCTGGTGGTGACACCTGAGCCAAATTAAGGCGAGAGAGAGAGAGAGAGATGAAGGACGCATTGACATATCACAGCCTCAGAAGTAAGTGTTTTTCAGTGCTTGTGATGTATTTATGAAGTCAAAGCTGGAATATTGCTCAGCTGCTTTTGCTGTGATGAATCCGCTATTGCTCCCTTTTATTTTCTTCTATTTATCTTGACATGATAGCTGAGATTCTGTTGACCGCATGCGTTTCCATAAGTGCACAGGGAACAGGCGCTATGCTAACCCTGTACATCATCGACACTTTACGTCAGTCGGACGGTGCGCCCCAGACAAAACGCTGCATTTGTATTGTACTCGGCCGAATCAAATTCCCCTAATTCAGATTCTGAGCAGGTACCAGTCAGACAGAGAGAAGTTAGCTGAGTATAGTTGGGAAGGAGGGAATGGGAGTGAGATACAATCACAGATGTCGACTGAATCCTTTCAGGGGAGTGAACTTTTAGGAACTCTATCATAAAAGAAAATGAAAAATGTTTCCCTGACTTGCTCTGTCTTAGTCTCTCCTGGTCCTCCCGCCCCTCTTCTATCCAATTCCCTCAACCTCAGATTTTTTTTTTTTTTTTACTCAGACTTACCAAGATAGTGGTGACTATGTAAGTCCTGTTCTGTAACCCGTAGGTCTCGTTGCTGCCCCTCATGAAGCTGGCCGTGGTCACATACTTCTCATCTTCGTTCCAGTAGCCGACCTAAGGCAGGGAGAATACAAAAGTCAGGCCTGTAGTTTTTTTTTAACAGCTTTGAGTTATATTTCGACTAAAGCCAGATGTAAAAGCTTCCCTTTCTACCCCTACTCACAGACTTATATCAAAGCTATTTATCATATTTCTCATGATTTAAAAATATTCCTTAATTTAAAAGAGGTTCAGCCATGTATGAAATTAGCTGAGTACATTTTACTTTGCATGACTGAAGCACCAAAAGAGAATGTATGTGAAGCAACAGGGCAAAACTAGAACTGTAAGGATGAATAAAGTTCTCCGAGTGTATAATTAAAAGTACTGCAGTTTGAGACTAATATTTGCTTTAGGTAAAATGTCTGTTGATTTATCAGCGAGGCAAATAAAATATTCCCTGCATCTTCACCATCTGCATGTGTCACCGAGGTGCTAAATTGTAATCATTGATTTTATTACTTCTTTTTAGAGTCAAACACCTTCTTCTGCTTAAGAAGAAAGCATTTGACTTCTTCCTAATGATTACATTCCACATTTTATATATATATTTATATATATATAAGGCAGAGTGAAGGTAAATCCTTCTCTGTACTTGGCTTTTAATGCTCAAGGTACATGCATGAATAATCGTGTGATCACTCAAGGCCTGCTGTAAAAGGTCAACCGTCAGTGTAAGTAGTTAATGGTCTGTACTCCAATAGTGCAGACCGCTTAATATTTAAGCACGTGTAGGTTGCTTGTTAAATTCGTCATCATCTTCAATACGGAAACACTTTGAACTCCTAAACTCGCTCTTCAGAGTATTTCTACACTGTAAAAAAAACGTTGTGGTGTGATTTAACTGATATTTAGTTTTTCAGTATTTCAGAAATACACACAAATATCAATAACATTACAAAAATAGACGGTGAACTTATATGTCTAATGTAAAATTATGCTGAAATAGTGATTTTTTTGAATGGAACAACCACAAATTTACAGATTTAATTGATTAATATGAACAATTTGCAGAAAAACAAGTATTTCTTCTGCAATTTTAAATAGATTTGTTCTATCCTGTATAATTACAGAAATCTAAACAATAAAATATGTTGAATAAGTGTGTTTTTATTAGTGTATGCTATCTATAAGCGTTGGTAGTTCATCAAAATCTATCTATCTATCTATCTATCTATCTATCTATCTATCTATCTATCTATCTATCTATCTATCTATCTGCATTATTATGCGTTATATGTAATTAAATAGTTCTAACGGATGCATATATCCCTCAATAATTGCTAAAAAACCAAAAATCTCATTTAAAAACAAGACTGGGAAACACTGTAAAGTCACTGATGATTATTGTCCATTATTTTTAAAACACATTCCAGCATCTGGAATATATATATATATTTTTCAAATCTGTAATTCTTGCAAGTTTGATAGATATATATAAACACAGCCCCAGACCTCTAACAGACTTACAGAATACTGTCTAAGGCTATAAAATGAGCAACGAGCTCATTCAAATGCTAAGCTTCCAGGCAGAGTTTTCCAGCACGGTCCATGAGGAGGAGTAAATAGCGTGACTTGTAGCCTCGCGCTCACCTTCTTTGGTCCGGAGGGGGCCAGCTCCATGACGCTAACGGTGTAGTTGGTTCTGCGGCCTTTCTCGTTAAACTGAATGTGACCGGTCAATCCGTCTATGCGAACCTGTAATAGAGTCACAGACATAGAATAAGTAATTCAGACGCTCCGAATCTCCTGGCAGATGGGCAAATACCGGCTGGCGTGAAGCATGATATTTATACAGGCCTTATTCCTCGTGTCCGTGCGAGCGGCAAGCATTTCCATGTCACGCTTACACGCCGTTCGCATTAAGCATAGCTCACATGTGTTTGCACAGCGTTCATTTGTGAAAGTCCACAGTCCCCGCAGAGGTGAATGACAGACGGTATATGTGTATGTGTACAGTGCGGTGTGTTTGTCTTGGCTGCGTGATGGAATTAATTGAGCGAACACGGCTTCAATCTCCAGTCTATCCGCGGGCAGATGGCTGGATTGAATGTGAGCAGGCCTCTGTGCAGCCACTCTGCTCGAGCACTCTGCAGACAGAGCCCCGGGCTGCACACAAACACAACCACACACACACACACTCACATGCAATTATACATATGCCCTCACAGGCAGAGAGCATTTATTCTGCGTCCATACATTATATTAATGGTGTTCCTGAGTAAACAAATAACACACTTGACTTTTAATTTGACTTTTAATTGGCGACTGTATTCCGTCTTGTTTAAAATATCATTCCGAATGTAATAAAAAAATCTAATTGTTCCTCGATTCACAAGCTTGAGTGCGTCTCCGTGAGATCAAGAAGTCTCGCAGCCCGTCCGCCGCTTCCATTTGCCAAATATTACAATTCTAAACTCAATTGCTGATGTCATATTCCATGACGATCACGGCCGAGTGTTATTGCCTGCAGGTTTTGTTTACTAGCCGTGATGTCACATTTGATACTGGAGAGCTCCTCTACGACTTAATGTGAACTTTACACGACAGAATGAGACCTAATTTGTTCAGCCAGCCCCGACTCAGGAGCCGTTAGCCGATGTGCCACTCAAGAATTTGCGAGAGTGTGTGTGTGTGTGATGGGTTAGGGGTGTGGGGGGGGTGGAGGATGGTCTATGCATGTACATGTGTGCAGACCTGCTGCAGGGCTCTCTGGATGTCTATGCCCTGCCCCCAGGGAGCTGGCGGGTTGGCAAGACACTCTCCAGCGTTGCCCCTGCGAGAGATGTCTATCCTCTGTCTCCTCAAATTCTGGAAGGCCGTGGACATGACTTTCACCCCGTCGTATGTGAGGGCGCCTGTGTACTGCAACAGAGAGAGGAGATATTTCAAACAGAAGCCACGTTAATAAAAGTCTTTTCTATGGATTCCACAAGGATTTAAATTTGATTTCAGCTGCGTTTTTATCTCATCAAATAATAGTAAAGCTTTGCAGGGCTTGCTTACTATTACTTACATTTTTTTTTAGATTTGGAATCAATCTCAGCTGGTTGGACAGAATAAACGAAGGATCATTCAATAGCAAAAGCCCTAGATCTGAATCACTAATCCCAGATAGGATCTACTCGCCTTATGTATTTGAAACACCTTCATAATTTCCATCTTTCACAGAGGTAACCCTCAGCTCAGACAGAAAATCAGTTTTCAGTTAGCTCTTTTTATATCCTGCGCTACTTCACAGCTCCTGAATTCCCATAAAGCTAGAAGGAGGACACTAAAGGAAGGAGAGGGAGCATAGATCAGAAAGTGAAGGGGCAGTACTTTGAGTCCACTCTTGGGCACTTTGGAGTCTTTGTTATCAAACTCCATCCACTGCTGGACGACGCGGCTCACGCCCGGCTCCGAGTTGTTGACGAGTTGGAAGCCGGTGATGTTGGCGCCGCCTTTCCTCAGGTCCGTCAGGTCGATGTCCAGGAAACCCTGGAGAGGCACATTAAGGAAATACAAATCGGATTTCTTACAAGCACATCTTCATTTCAAGAATCTTTAGAGCAGTTTCTTGAAATTCCTTGTTTGCCACAAACAGAAAAAGGAGCACAAGACACAATGTCATTTAAGCAGATTAAGGCTTGTTAGACGTTGTTTTAGTGAAGGACATCCAACGTTACATGCTCATGATTAGTAGCTGGAGAAAAACTCCCTGCATGTTAATTCTAAAGAAGGATCTGTTGGTCTTTTATGTATATTATAGTGCAGCACATTGTAGTCAGAGGAATTAGAAGACAAATCTAAGGGGTAACTAGATTAGTTGTTACATAGAGCTTTGACTTGTGAGTGATTAGTTCTTCATAGAAAGTTTCATTTTTGAGATTGAAATTGAGAATAACAGACATAATATGTGATTTTTGGGACCATATTTGACATCTAAGTACAAATATCTTGATGTTTATTGTTATATATGCATGTAAACAGTTTTACCATACCATACATATCACATTCTAACTATGTATTCTAACTATTATGTTGCTTTAAGTTCTGTAACTTGTACAAATCAATCAACACCAAACCCAGACTAGCTTTTCTTTTTTTTAAAAATCAAAGCTGCAACGCGAGAACAGCGAGTAACAAGGAAGACCAACAACATATTGAATAAAAAACACTATATTAATGTTCCCTCCGTTATTTCAGTCTCTTCTTTTTAAATGAGTTGAACACAAATAATACAATTTTCTGTCTAATGGAAATAACAATGAAGGTTTCCTTTACATCACTGAATAACTCCGAAATGTTCTTGCGAGCTCAATATTTGGTCGATTGTGATGCTAGCTATATGTGCAGTTCAACAACAACATTTTCTTCTAAACTAATCTGGTTGCAGATGTCTGGACTTGGTGCAGCCACGAGGCACTTGGGGTAGAGTTGTTTTTCTGGCTGTCGTACAGGTGTAGAAGCAT